>NC_054884.1:3316903-3616903 GCF_018320785.1 Cheilinus undulatus | reverse complement strand
GAGATAATGAAGAAAATAGGATTTTTTGTATGAAATTCTAAAAATATGCCACTAGAATGATTGCACATATAATACACAACTGGAAACAAAAAAGTTTTAAACTGGTAGTTTGACACAAATTTCAGTTATAAAAATATTGCACCCTCAGCAATTTGAAAATTGCAGCAGGTCGTATTTAACCTGGCACTGGAAAACCACTCATACACAGCGTTTGGGAAAGGGCAGAGGCTTAAAAAAAACATTTGAAGGGTGATTGGATGAATGTTCTGTCTGTCCCATCTTTACGGGCCAATCAGAGCAACAAAACACGTGACATAGCCGCTAGCGAGTAGTAAACTCCATAGAGAACTGCATAACACGAACCATGGTGACTGTAGACATGTCAGTACACGACTTTTGTCATTTTTAAAAGCAAAACAACTCACTGCTGTTCTTTGCTCTTATTTTTAGCAAAGAAATGTCGTCAAGTTCTGATAAAACTGGTGCTTTAGCAGCATCCATGCTAATCTCTTCTGCCATAATTGTACCGGCCTCTTGTTGCTGCTTGTTTACGTCACCACTCTGCCATGTCCGAAAGTACCACCCCTCGTCACTGATTGGTCCTCCTGTCACTTTCTTAGTAAAGACCAAAATGTTTTAAGTTTTTGTCGACTAAAACTAGACTTAAACTTAAAAGAACAGAAATGACTAAAATAGAACTCAAACTAAAATGCATTTCATTTAAAGATTGAAACTAAGCTTCAATTAAAAATTGATGCCAAAATTAAAACTGAACTGTTGCTCATCCAATGAGGAGGATGAAGGAGAAATTTACATGTCAGAAACTGTTAAGGAGCTGAACTAAAGGTTTGATCCTAATACCGTCCCTGCTGTTAGAGAACGTTGTTAAAATTTTGTGCATTTATTGGAGAATAAATGAGGAGCTAGATGCTTTAACCATAAGTTTAAAGAGAGAAGAGTAACCCTTCATCAAGTTCTAAAAGATAACTGATGACTTGAATTGAAAATCACAGGTAGTGCACTTTTTTGGTTACCTTGCAGCTTGTTACTCACTTGTGACCTTTTAATAATGATGTTTTTGCTTGGTGTTATTGTCAAGTGTTTTCTGATGTTTGTTTACATGAGAAGAATCAATTTAAAGTTGTCATTAATCTGATATAAGATAGAGGTGTCCAAATATTTAGTTTGAAAGTACTGAATGAGTGCTTAGCTTGACTGTGACAGGATGTACCTACCTGTCTTTATGGCATACTGTTCCTGGACAGGACTCATTTTAAATCAGAAGCTTTATCCATAAGCTGGCAATGACATAAATGTGCAGCACTCCTCCTGAGACTCCTTTGTTTACTCATCCTGCACCATTTATGTGGAGATTGTGCAGCGTTCAGAGTTCTGCTGTAACCTACTGATGTTTTAGAAGTTGGCACCAAAACGTAACAAAGAAACTAAATGACACGAGCATCTTTCTAAGCCATGAATTATCAGGGATTTTAAATCCTGTTGAGAAAGTTGCTCACATGTAAGTCATCAAAGCCACTTCAAATGGCAGATTCAGCTAAACTTGAAATAGTGCCTGAAAAGAAGCTTTGCATTGAAAGCGAGTTAATTATGCTCGTCTTTGTGACTTCATAGATGACAATGAAGCTTGTGAATGAAATTAAAAAGACCTGTTTAGTTTCTGTGTCTTTTACAGCAGAAAGATGCAGCAGCCAGTCCAATCTCAAAGTCAAAGGATGAAGCTAAATGTCTTTACAAAACAACCCTAACCCTTTCTATTTCTGTTTCCACACAGATATGACGACAGTGTCCATGGAGCCTGTAGGAGCCCTTGCAGAAAGGGGGGCAAATGCAACAGATCCCCCGATGAGCGTGCACGAGGACACCGCCGCCACCTTTACCATCGGCACAATCCTCTCCATCATGTGCTTTGTTGGCGTGTCAGGAAACATCTACACCTTCGTGGTCATGTGCCATTCCATGAGACCTGCTGCCTCTATGTACATCTACATCATAAACCTAGCTCTGGCAGATCTGCTCTACCTGTTAACCATTCCCTTCGTGGTCTGCACTCACTTCGTCCAGGGATGGTACTTTGGAGATGCAGGTTGTCGGATTCTCATCAGCATGGACTTCCTGACGATGCATGCTAGTATCTTCACGCTGACAATCATGAGCACTGAGCGCTATTTCGCTGTGCTCAAGCCACTCGACACAGTCAAGCGGTCTAAGAGTTACCGGAAGGCCATCGCTCTGCTGGTTTGGGTCGCATCTTTCATCCTCACCCTACCGATGATCGTGAGGATTCAGTTGAAGACGATGAACAACAAGGCCATGTGTCAAACCACCTTGTCCCCGCTCTCCTACAAAATTTACATATCTTTCCTGTTTTGCACGAGCATTGTTGCTCCGGGACTGATCATTTGTTATCTCTACATCCAACTTGCACGGACCTATTGGGTTTCACAGACAGAGACATTCAAACAGACCAAGAAACTCCCCAATCAAAAGGTCAGTGCACAGCAATGATGGGTATTTTACAGTGCAATACAAAAGCAATGGGTGTACGAACACTAGCATAGCATTAAATGAGTGGCTAACTTGTTGACCTATAACAAACTGGCATAAGTAACAAGTGACTGCCAGTTAACCAGTTATGTCATCATTTCTACAACTACACAATATTTTGAGTACCTTTTATGTTATCCTTTAGGTTTTTGAAACCAAATTTTTGAAATTGAAATTCTACTATTGGCATGATGACTCTTTGATATGAATCATTTTGTTTTGGAGGGGGTTTGAAGTCAGATTGTATGAGGTATTTGGTGATGGTGGTGCCATAGGCCTCCAGAGATCCCAGCATGCATTGCCACTTCAAACAGGAAATGCTTAGGAAGCTAGCCCGCTCATTCCCAGAGTTGGAGTCATTAGACCCACAGTTGGGTCACAGGACATTACCTCATGAGCACCAAATGAGTGTTCAGTATTTATTTGCTACAGTTTTAATGGGACATTTATGTCTGCACTATACTTTATATTCAAACTGGGCGATACCTTCTGATCGAAATTACCACCACCATAAACAACACAAGACCTTACCAGCCACTGGATGGCAAAAGAGCTGAAGTCACAGTTATTGATGCTTGGCTATTAAAAAAAGAAATGAATTGTTCCAGACCAGACAGCTACTGAAGGCCCAAGGGGTCAAGCATGCAAGGAGAGCCTGTGTGACACAGGTGAAGTTGCTTCTTCCAGGTCTCTAGAACAGAAAGCCAAGGGTCAGGACCAGGTCTAACCTTGCTAAGCAGAAAGATAAACCCATTTCCATGTTTCTCGCTGGTGAATCCATCTTGCAAAACTCCTGTCTGAACCATTTGGCCTGGTTAGAAAGTGACAGCAACAATCGGCAATGAGGGGCAGTACTTTCAAGCACAGCAGAGTCGTGACGTAAGCAAGCAGCGACGAGAGGCCAGTGCAATTATAGCGGAAGAGATTAGCGTGGATGCTGCTAAAGCACCAGTTTTATCAGAACTTGACGACATTTCTTCTTTAAAAGAAGAACAAAAAACTGCAGTGAGTTGTTTTCTTTTCAAAAACGACAAAAGTCGTGTACTGACATGTCTACAGTTGCTGTGTTTGCATTATGCAGATCTCTATGGAGTTTACTCCTCGATTTGTTTCAAACATCCATCTGTAAAACCTTCAATACTCAGTGTTTGGGAAAGGGCAGAGGCTTTGAAAAAAACTTGGAGGGTAATTGAATCAATGTACTGTCTGTCACGTCTGTATGGGCCAATCAGAGCAACTACATGTGGAATAACGCGAACCATGGTGACTGTAGACATTTCAGTACACGACTTTTGTCATTTCTGAAAAGAAAACAACTCACTGCTGTTCTTTGTTCTTCTTTAAACAAAGTAATGTCGTCACATTCTGAAAAAACTGGCGCTTTAGCAGCAATGTCTTCCGCCATAATTCCCCCGGCCTCTTGTTTCTGCTTGTTTACGTCGTGCCCGAGAGTACTGCCCCTCGACACTGATTGGTCCTGTCACTTTGGCCCAAACTGTTCAGCTGGGAGCTTTGCAAGATGGATTTGCCAGTGAGAAACATGGAAATGGGTGTATCCATCTGCTTTACAAGGTTAGAGCATAGCTTTACAGAGGGACAGATGGATATGGCTGCTCCATGTAATTTAGCAAGTTCTGAGTAAAAATGGGCCAAAAACAATGCTAGCTCCATTGTACCCTATATTGAACATTTTTGCTCAATTTAGCTCAAGCTAGTCATTTAGCTCAGTTTCCACCTCAACAGCATTTTTTCACACTGATAACATATTGTGCTGACTGCAGCTTGTTTAATTATCAGCCACTAGAATGATGTAGCAACAGCTATTCGTAAGTGACATTCAGATCTTCTGGTCGGGTCAATTTCTCCATTTTTTATCTTCAAGAAGTTGAAGAAGGTTGAGAAAACATCAGCGTTCAGTAAGGCAGGAAACTCTAGATGGGGAGTGATGCAGGCTGCAGGCATCTGTGAACGGCTATCCTCTGATAAGAAATGTATTGAAGAAGTGTTGTGAAGTCCCATTAACATCTACACCACATCTACACCATCAGGAAACTCATGATCTCTCCTGCTAACCAGTCTCAACTAAAGTTTCCCTCCTGGTCTTTCTTTCCACTGAGTCTCCATCTGTAAAGTTCCTCTGTGTACTCCAGCTCATGAAGGTATTCCCTCTTATCCACAGTAAACTGCACGTCATCGTCACTTGAGTCAATATCGCTTGTTTTAAGGGGAAGATAGCCTTGTGGTTAGGTTGTGCCCAGTGTACACGGGGGGCTTGGGTTTACGTCCAGCCAACTTGAAATAAAGGCTTGAAAAGTCCACATAGCTATTCAGAGGTGGAAGAACACGTAGCTGGTAGCCAAGGCTTGCACTACAAAATAGTGCCACAGAAGCTTTCTGAGTGAAAAGAAAAATGAAAAGCTCAGTTCAGTGTAGTGTGCAACCAAGCTAGCAATGTTTTCTGGCCCATTTTTACCTCAAACTTGTTTAATGATGCAGAGCAGCTATAACCATCCGTGGTGCTGTATAGCCTAGCCTTTCCAAGCACATCCTGTTTGAAGGAGTAATGCTCACTGAAGACTGTTGGTGCTACTGTTGGCATGTATATGGCAGAACCCAATTCCAAAATTCTGAGAAAAAAAAAGATGAAAATGCTGACATGCAAAAGCAGTGTCGACAACATCCATGCATGGTCAGTTTCAACAAAGCAGTCTGGTTTGGTTCAGAACAGTTTATCATCGTTTAGGCACCTTTGGTACTTATGTGACTTTTTAAATGTGTAATAAATAAAAACAATAATGTAAAGGAAGTTAACAGGCTCTCAAACGGGAGCCAGATTCTGTCTTTCACATATAGGAACTATTTCATTTATTCAGGAAAGACACATCCTTCCTTAAAGAGGGGGTATCATACTTTTCCAATTTTTAAAACATAAATATATAGTCACAATCTTGGGTGTCCATACTTAATGTAGGCAAATTTTCAAACTGCAAGATAAACATATGTGGCAGAAATCTTGGAATTAGAGTGTAAACTGATGAAAACGGTTCTTTGGGAATCTCTCCGAGATCGTCCCGAGACAAGATTTCGATGGAGCGAACAGGGAGCAAACTGACGAGGTCATCACAATAAGATCTCCTGACTGGTTCGTCCGTGCCGCCGGCAAAGTGGAACAGACCGCCCTCACAAGGCCTTTTAGCCATTTAGCAACACAGCAACACTTACCAAACAGATACGTCCTGCTCTATCCTTCGCTGCTGCTGCTGGTTTTCTTCCCCCTCTCTCTCCGAACTATCAGCGTCAGGCTCCAGGTCTAACACGTACGGAAGTATATCAAAATTCACCATATTTTACTCAGTCGGACCGGTTCATTCAAAGTTTACAAATACTAGCATAGCAAATTAGCCACATTGGAAGGGGCGGGCACAAACCATCGAGTCCTGCCGCCAGCCAGCCTCCGAGGCGTTTCAGACGGAGGTTAAAATAAGGGTTTTTCAGGACGCCAGTGTGAGAAACATGAGGAGTTTTTTGAGCTGTAAACCATGTGAAGCTACTACATGGGTATCAGGGAGATGGTGTAAAAAGCCTTGAAAAATAGGCATAATATAATACCCCCTCTTTAATCTCTTACTGAACAAGGCTGTTTATGTCAGAGTTTCCATTACAAGCAAAATGAGGGTGAAAAGCTGTTAAAGGGGCACATCTAGCCCTTAGCTCAGTACAAAACTCCTCAAACTCGTTCCTCTTCTTCTGGCAAGACTGAAGACTAAGTCATTCTTGATATCAGTCACCTCCATGCCAGGCTAATCAGCCAAACCATGGTTAAAGCATATGTACAACATTTTTGATAACAGAATTTTCTGAATTCATTCCTAACCCGTATTCTTTACTTCTCCTGACTGCAAATAACCTACACTATATCCCTCTCATTTTACCAAGACTGCAGCCCAGCTAGTGAATGATTCACACACGTCTACGTATATGGAAGTAGCTCATGAATAGACATGGAGTTATTATTCATATTCATTTGACCTCCAGTGCTGTTGATTGAGTCACACTCCTCGCTGAGTGTGCCGACACCTGAGGGTAAGGGTCTAATTCAGTGACTCACAGGCGTGACATTCTTACCTTTAAAACTAGAGTGTGACTCTTATTCCAACAAGCTTTGCAGTTTTCACAGTTACAATAAAGATGAGTATTTTCTATTTAAGAGTGTTCGAAGTGTAGTACGCACTCTTGGCATGAAGCACTCCATTTTGAAATCCTCTCCCTGTTGCTGCAGGTCTTTTTTTTATCCCGTTCCCCTCATGCTTCCTGGTCATGCTGGGGGAAAACGCTTTTCCAATTTGCTTCAAAGAAGGGATTAAGAGAGAATGTAATTTTCTTCTTATCAGTATGATAAACTTTATCACGAATGCTGCTCTTCACTTCTGTTCAATCCTGAACAGAGGATATACGTGTAGCAGCAAGGGAAAAGAAGGATAAATACATGAGGATATTTTTTAAAAATCCTGATCGAATAATTTATCATCTCATACGATAAGTGAGACCTTTCTGGGATTACATTTAATCCAACACAGCAGGGTCTGTGTCGCTCTCCTTGGCTCCTTTTCCTGATACAAGCCACTGCAGAAAAATGATCAGGGCTCAACCCACAACCTAAGAGAGCTCATTAGATGTGACCAAGCTGGACCTGGTATAATGAGGAGTATCTAGCAAACTAACAGTGCAAGACAAGAGCTGGAAACCATTGGTGCTGCACTAAAAGGTTAAGCCTTGTTCATAGATAAAGACAGGTTACATGAACATCCGTACCAGAGGGTCTCTTTATGGCTTTACAAGAGCAGATCTCTTGTTGTGTTGTATGGGCCTAAAGATGAAAACCTGACTGATACTGACAATGAATAATAACTGTAATAATATCAACTTTAAATCTAAAGAGCACTTTCAACAACAAGGGTTTACAAAGTGCTTTGACATGGTTAGCAGCAAGAATAAAGCAACCAACAAGACAGACAACAGAACAATGACACCCAGAAACATCAACAGAACCCAAACAGTTTAAGTGCAGAAAACATGATCAAGATAATAAATTAACAGCATCAGAACCTAGATGTCACAGATACCAAGTAAACCCTGATGTCATACTCAAATTAGCTGCAGGCATCGCAAGAAACCATACAAACTAAGACATCAGTGACATCAGTAGAGTTCAGACCTCACAGTACCATGAAAACAATAAATAACATAGGAACCCAGCTACACAGGCTGAGACCAAGAGGACCAAAATGTAAGGTGGCTCGGCCCCGGATCTGAGTGCACTTGAGCCCAAAGGTAGTGAATGCAAACACTGGGCCCTGGGTTCTAGGCGCGATTCAGCTTTATGAAGTCATCGGAAACCAGCTTTATGAAGTCATCGGAAAAACTAAACTTCTTTCCACATCGCGGCAGTTTGTTCACATTTTCCTTCAATAAAGGATGGAAATCATCAGAATCCAGCCAATAAACAGTCTGTTGTGACTCACCTTGCAGATGAACACAAGTTGGAGTCAGTGAGAGGAGGAGCAAAGGCAATAAAAGTCTCCTGTCACCTCACCGCTGTATCTGCACAGCATGAGCCCATTTAATCCTCTGAGCTGTAGTAGATGTGCAGATACGAAGAGCGATGTTGCTGGCATCTTAAAAAGTGATTTTAAATCATCCATGGCTGCAGGATGGAGTTTTGCCGGGTCATAACAAAAACAATCTTCGCTCAGGTCAGGTCAGCGTAAAAGCAATGCAGACTGATCAGAAAAGCAGTGCAGGAGCAGTTGTGAAAGCAAGCCAATAAAGGGGAAATCAACAGTTTACAACTGGGCCAAATGTGAAAAGAGTGAGAGTTAAAGAGCATAAAGCATAGAGAAAGCTAAGCAATCAGAAATGGACAGAAAAGCAAGGGAGTAAACAGTAAAAATGAAAAGCAGTTAAAACTGATAGATTTAAGAGCAAAAGCAGAAAGAAAGCAAGCAATAAAATGGAAAGAAGCGTTACAAGGTTGAGGTAAACAAAATGAAAAGAAGAGTAAAAATAGTAAAAATGTTTCCAGAAGTGATTTAAAAGGAAGTGACTGATTCTGCACACCTTATCTCCTCAGGTAGGTCATTCCAAAGTCGAGGAGCCCCGATGGCAAAACACTCTATCACCTTTAATTTTAAGTCTCAACTTTGGAATGACCAGGAGGTTCCAACCTGCCTGGGACATGGGGGATTAGAAGTTCCAATATATACTCCAGAGCTGGACCCGTCAGAGCCTTAAAAGTAACAAGTCAAATTTTAAAGTCAATTCTAAAACTAACTGGAAGCCACTGTACAGATGCTAAAATTGTGGTGATGTGATGTCGTCTGTTAAAACCAGTTAAAAGGGGATTAACGCCAACTATTGGTGGTTCATTGAAACATGTAGATTGTGGATGGGATTTTCAAATATTCAAAAAGTAATTTGTTTTTTAAAAATGAAAACCTAAACATATCTTATTTTGTTTTTTTTTCTATTACATTTGCACTGGCGCCTGGGTGTGATGCAGTACAACCATCAGGTGGTGGCTGTAAATAATATTTGCTTGCTGGAAATAAACAAATAAAGAATAAGGAATAATTAATGTCAGGGGACATTACCAAAACATAACAGACTTACTGTTTATTTCCCTTTTAAACTGCACCACATTTGTACGGAACATGCATTTGTGGGATGAGCAGCAGAGCTGAGTATGTGGGTTCGCCAAATCTCTGCCAATATAGGTACAGCTTATTCTGCTGTTACTATTGGCTCCTGTGTCTGGCCTCTGGTACTTCCAGGTGCCGAGAGTCAGGTGCCTGATTGGCACCTGTTATGTTCAGCAATGAGTCCAGATTCTGCCAGTTGGATCGTAGGGTCAAAGTGGGCGGAATATGTGGCGAATGCTATGTCGATTACTGCACTGATAGAGGAGCATCTTTTGTAAAAGGCAGTGTGATGGTGTTGGGGCGGCATCTCCCTCACTGGAAGAACAAGGCTTGTCATCATTGGGGGTAAATTTCAGTACAGAGAGATATGGAGATGAGATTCTGCAATCAGTGGCAATCCCATATCTCCACATTCTGGCACCAAACTCTATCCTCCAAGATGAAAACACTCGCCCTCACAGAGCGGGATTTATCAGAGACTACCTCCAGAATCTGGGAGTGGAGAGGATGGAATGGCCTGCCAACAGTCCTGACCCTCAACCCCATTAAACACTTGTGGGATCAGCTTGGGCATGAGGAGGAGGAGCCAGGCTGTTGTGGCTGTGTATGGTTCTTCTACTAAGGCCTGTTTGTTAAATGAATAAATTGTTAAATTTCTAATATGTCTTGTTCCTTCAAACTTCAAACAAAAGGGATGCCAGTGATTTTTACCCTATGGGGACTTACTTGAAAATGATCGTCCCTAATGTGAATTGTCTGTTCATCACTATGGTGCTTAACTTTTGGCAGTGCTGCTGATTTAAGATGCTCCTAATGTTTGTTTTTCTCTTTGGTCTCCAATCCCTCAAGGTGCTGTACCTGATATTCACCATTGTGCTCCTCTTCTGGGCGTGCTTCCTGCCATTCTGGATCTGGCAGCTGCTCAGCCAGTTCCACCCTTCAATGCCTCTGTCCACCAAAGTCAAACGCAACATCAACTATCTGACGACATGTTTGACGTACTCCAACAGCTGCATCAATCCTTTTCTCTACACACTGCTGACGAAGAACTACAAGGACTACCTGAGGAAGCACAAGCGGTCCTGGTCAGCTGGCAGCTACTTCAGCAGGAGGAACCGCTTTCAGCGCTCGCCACGCAGGTCGCCATCGTCCAGCAGTCAGCAGTGCACTGAGAGCTTTATGCTCACACACACAGCCTCGCTGCGAGCACATAACAGCAGTTTGTAAGGTACGAGCTGGTCTTTTCATCTGGTTTAGGAATTTGTTGATGCTGGAGGCAAAAACAACGGAAAGAACAATCTCTAAGCAACACTGTCAAATTCCAGAAACACTGCTTTAAACAGCATTTATTGTATAATTATTTAATTTTTTAACAACAGCATGCCTAACGGCTGTGACCAATATGTTGAATAATAAAAAATAGCAGAGCAAAGATTTGTAAAAGTTGCATGAGTTCGGATGGTTGTGATTGCTGTCCCTCTGAATGTGTGTGTGTTCAGGATTCAAATGTCCTGGTATGTGAGGCGAGCGTGTCCAAATGGGACTGCTGCTGCCGTGTTTATGTATGTAACTGGGTGAGCTGGTTAAACATGTTTTAAAACAATAAATACTGCATTGCATCTGAAATTCTAGGAGTTTTGTAACAGCAATTTTAATGTTTTTGTGAATAGAAGATTAAGAGTCTTCTTCAGTAAGGAGCATAAATGTATGAACCAATCAAGCTTCAACTTCGTAGAAGTTGGCAGGGTTCACAGAAGAGGGAAAAGTCCTCTTTCAGGAAAAGGAATGGCTTAGGCTTATTTACATTTCTATTTTGTTTTACCTGATTTCAAAATGCCAGGAGGTCCAGTGACCATGTAATGGAGAAACTCAAGTATCGATGATGCACCAGTGCCCACACAGCAGGGCCCAAGGCCAGGTGAAACATAGCATTTTGGGGCTTTCAGGGTCTGCAGCTCTGGATTCCAGCTACACTGGAACCTCGACAATGCAAACACAAACCTAGAGAATGGAACACATTAGATCTTTGATGAAACGAAAGAGCCACCTCACTGATGAAGACACACAAACTATATTCATCAACCGAAGCCAATAAAATCATTCTAATTTAGAGCATTGGTTCCCAATCTGGGGTCTGGGCCCCCCGTTAAGGGGATGCCAAAGATTTCAAGGTTGTTGAGGTTGTTAAAATTAGGTTGGCATATATTACCTAAAATTAATGTAACACACTTAAGCCGGGTGTACACTGTGCCATTGTCCTGTGATTCAGCAAAGAAATTAGAGTCGATGACTCACTCCGAAGTCAGGCCAACTTTCAGTCTGTTCCACCATGCTATGAAAAAGGAAATAAACGAGCAGGAAACATTCCTATCTGCAGACGTGCAGCTGACACAGACGTGGTGCTGTTTGTGTGTTTTGGACAGAGAGAGCGAGAGAGAGGGGAGAGATGGGGGGGATATGACTGGAGACACTTCGCCCTGAGTGTGTGAGACTTTTTAAAAATGAAACTGCGGGTTTCTGTCACAGTCAGTCCTGACTTCAGTCGCACAGTGTGCACTCGTGCTTTGTGAACAATTCAGTCACAGAGTGTGAGCACACAACTCGTGTGTGATGGTCATGCGTCATAAATGATTCAGTCACACAGTAAGAGATGACATTCTGCTACAACTGTCTTATGGTCAGCTTGAAATCGCACAGAGTATACCCGGCTTTACTGAATGGTTCATAGACAGGTCTTTTGGTAGTGTCAAATGTTTATGGGGCCGTTCTACTTAAATGTTATCACAGAAAATAGCTAAAGTTTAAGAAATGAGTGGTGTAGCTACAATTTCATTGGCTAAGAAAGACTCTAAGGTTGTCATGTTTAAGTGGTCAGCACAAGACTGAAGATGTCCTTGTTGGGGCTCTTTGCCTGCTGAGGGAGGAGCTGAAGCATTGGGGATGTGCGTCTCCTGGGCCAAAAACAAAGTTCCCGGCATCTAAGGATGCCTTGGATGCTGCCACAAATCTGTGTCTTCAAATGCCGAAGTTGTAGAGAAGTTCTTCTACTTTGGCAGCATAATCCATTGATCCGCTGACTATGAGGTTGAGATCAACCCCAAACTTGTGGCGATCGGTTCACTGAGCAAGACAGTGTGTCGTTTCTGTTATCTGAGCATGCGGTCCTGCAGGTGTTACTGTACTCTGGTGAGACCTGGATGTTGACTGATGGCCAGAGGCGCTGGCTGAACGACTTTTCTTTGGCGCATCTTTGGTATTGTTGGCATGACCGTGTGTCTAACGCAGATGTGCTCAGGAGGGAAGGGATGGGAAGGGTCGATCGCTTGTTAAGGGAATGGCAGCTGCACTTTAGCACTTTGGTGCAATTTCCTAGGCCTAATCCAGCTCATCCCATCAGTGCCTGGGACCTGGGCTGGTCCAGATGCCAGGGGCGGCCACATGTGTTGTCAAGGGAGAAGATACATGAAGAGTTGGGGCACAGGCCTGGAGGATGGCCATCAGGAGGCCAAGCTGTACAGGGCCAAGGCTGATGCAGCAAAGTGCCAAACCGGCATCCACCCCCATACCTGACCTGACCTGACTTGATGCTACATTGGAGCTTTTTTTAAAGCCAGTTATGTATTTGTCAAACTATGTTTTGTATTTCAGAATATTTGGCTAGACCCAAAGGTATTACTAAGACTAGAAATGTTTGTCAGAAGTAAGTTATTGTATTTATTTATTTACTTATTTATTGGTTGTTCAAATGAGTTGGACATCGATTTCATTTGATTGCCATTACTGCACTGTAAATGTGTGTTGGGGCTGATTCCCCCTGCATTCATTTGGTTTTGGTCAAACTATGGCCCGCGGTCCAATTTTGATCGGCCCGCAGCAAATTCTAGAAACAAACACCTCAACAGGAAGAACTTCCTGATGTGTGTTTTAGTGACTAAACTGGGACATCTGTGTACATGGTAAAAATATCGGCAATCAAAATAATATCTGGTTTTCCAACTCTCTGATGAGTTTCCACAGCAAATAGCAGGACCAATAATATTCCAGGGGCGGAGCCAGTGGTGGCTAGGGCCAAACAGGGCCCTCTGGGATCTAATTGGCATCCCCAAAAACCTGAAACTGATGGACTGTTTTCCTTGTCAGCCGTTCAGCATCAGTTCAGGCGAGCCACGGAGTCAAGGTCAGCTGATCTAATAAAAAGCCCTTATCAGCTGACGGCGGCTGCTTTGCTCCAAGTACGCTATTGGCCGATCGCTCTCATGCTCTCATTTAAACTGCTCTTGCCTGGCCACGCTGTGTAACTCTCTCTGCAAGCTGCTCTTGGCACCCTCCTCCACCCCAGCTCCTCCTTTATTCTGCTTCTGTCTTAATTAATGTCATACACCTTGATTTGTGGATATCAAAGTGGCCCCTACATCTTTATATATTTCCATATGTGGCCCTCAGAGGAAAAAGTTTGAACAGCTCTACATTATCCTACTTCAACCTAGGCACTTTTTTATAAAACATAATTGTTGGCATCTTTGTGCAGTTTGGTCTTTTTGTGAACATGCTCCCTGCTAAGGTAGCCACAATACCCCAAAACCCCTTCATGTCTTTTATCATTTTATTTTTGTTGATGCTATTTTTAAAGCCTATGTCGTTGCTGTCTGCTATGCCAGTCTGGCTTTGCATTGTGGGAAACAGTACATGTGTAAGACTGGTCCAGTGCATGTTGTAGATGTGCATGCATACTGCATTTTGGCTTAACCACTCTGTACTCCTGTTATAGTGGGTGGCAGGCCTGCCCACAGAAATGACTGGGCCCCTGGAAAGTCCAGTAATTGGACCCTCAGCAAATGTCATGAGAATGCATGCATGTGGGATCTGCAGTGTTAGTACTAGCCTGTTCAATATTCAGATTCAGCTTCACTCAGATCAGCTTTTTGAGGTCAAGGCATGGCTGTACACAGTCTGACATTACATGCCCTCTAGTTAAGTTTAATGGGGCTGTCCAGTTTTGTTCCTCCAACAGAAGTAATGATGAAGTAATGACAGTATTTGGCTTTTAAATAATATTTGTCACCATATCCTCAATTCAGGGGGGACCATATGTTTGCAAATCTCCAGCTGGGCCTCAGAAGGCGTTCCTCGTCCTTATGGGCAGCCTTGGTGGGGGGTTTCAGAAGCAGCCTCAGCTGATGTGTTTGCAGTAGTCATGGGCAGGTGATAGTACCTCTGTAGCTGCTTTAATAAGCCACCTGTGAAGTAGGCGTTGATCCTGACCTGCTCATAGGTTGTTTTCAGCATCATCTTTACTTTCATCTTTGCTTTTTATCGGCATCAGATCATTTTTTATACACAGACATTAGAGCAGTGTTACTCACATGTGGCTCTTTTGTATCTTAATTTGAAAAATTATTACCCCAGAAAGCCGTAAAAAAGGGAAACTTTGACTTCAGAAATTATCCATTGCAAGTCAAAAGTCAGTTTATTTCCCTCACTTATACAGTAGGCTTTAGCTGTCAACTTAAATGTCAACCTTTATTTTTCTGTATATTTACGTTGCCCTCATTTGCACTTTTTGCCCTTTTTTCCCCTATATTTGCTGGTTTTAATCATTTCTGCTACTTTTATTTAGATTTTGCTGCTTTTTGCCCTCCTTTTTATTTGCATTTTCCCCCTTTTTGCCATCTCCTGCCACTTTTCACCCATTTAAGCTGCCTTTTGCCATTAAATGCCACATTTTGCAAATTTTTCTAACTTTTTGCTGCTTTTTTGGCTCATTTTAGTCATGTTTCACTAATTTTTTGCTTAGTTTTTCCTGATTTTTGACAAGTTTTGCCCCCCGTATCTTACTTATTATTAGTTCTCACCCATTTTTGCCACCTTTTCTCCACATTTTGCCACTTTTCACCCACTTTTAGCCATGTTATAGCTATTTTGTCCCTTTTTGGCCATTTTTGCCACCTTAACTTAATTGTATTGCCACTTTTACCCTTTTTTGCCACTTTTCACCACTTAGATTATGGCTTTTGCAAAGGAAATTTCCAACGATTTGGCTCTTTGGTTAAGCAGGGTTGAGTAACACTTCAGTAGAGAGTTGGCTGTGTCTCAATCTAAAGGCAGAGGGGTTTGATCCCTGCAGCTGCAGTCACATGTTGATGTGTCTTTAGGCTAAACTTTTAACCCCAGTTTGGTCCCATTAGTGTGTCAGTGTGGTGTGAATATATATAGATGCATATTAATGTTACACATTAACACTAAAGGCCCCTCTACACCATCAGAGTGTGAATGTGGAGTGAATAGGTGTAAATGGGTAAATGTGACTATGGAGGAAAAGCTGAGTATTCAGATCTGTAGTTTTTTACCACTTTCCCATTCACGTTTACCTCCCAATAGAAATTGAATTGCTTTTAGTCTTCCTTTAATGGTTTGAATTTATGGCAGCTGCAGTTTGGAATCAGACAAACGTGATTATAGTTCAGGATTGCCAACGCCCCCACCTCTCAATACACAATCATATTGTGTAGATCTATGTATGTGTATTTCTACGTCAGGCTTTGATATAAAAATAGGCTTTACATGTAGGTCACAAATATTCCACACAAAAGCGCCAGGAGCTCTGAATCATGGAGCAGAGAAAGGGAGCTGGAGAAGGGCGATGGTGCCAGTGCCACTTATATAGTTTGGCAGCAGAGTAATAGAAATGCCATGCTGTCAAAAGGCTGCTTTCACAGAGCTCAGAAATGTTCTTTTGAGGCCAGAGATGTCAGCTAAATTAATAACTGAAGATAAAGACTGAAGATAGCGACTAAGACTGCTTTGGATATGGTACTTAGAAAAAAGCAAATAAACTTTGGAAGTATAATGATACATGAATTCAATTCCATTCTATCCTACAAATAAAAAATAAATATATTCCAGTGTTTACAGTTGGGTTCATAACTTTGCACTCAGCTAATGTATTGGCAGTGTAAGCCTTGGTTTCTGGGTGGTGTTTGTCTAAGGCTGAGAGAGAGAGAGTCATTTATTACTTCTGTAAAGAAATGTGCTGAGTGGCAGCTGCAGTAAGGCACAAGGACAGACAATATGATCACATACAGTCACATGGAGACACACAAACACTACATGCACAGTGTTTCTTTAATATTCTCTATATTACCAGCAACGTCGGCCAAAGAGCTGCAGAGAGAGAGAGAGAGTGCTTATGTGTGTATTTTCATTAGGCAGGTTAATTGTTTGCATTTATTTGTGTTTCTACAAAGTTTCAGTGACATTGAGATTTATTTGCATTTAACTGAGGCATGCTGGGTAAAGACAGTGGGACTCACTCCAGGTAACACTGTACCCATAGGGGTGCAATGGTTTTTGTTCATCCCGAACCATCACGGTTCAGGGGTCACAATTCGCTGCAGGAAGTCTCATGACAAATCAGTGTTAATTTGGTCGAGTAAAACTTTGACTAAAACTATTCGTCGATAGCCTTTTTCCGTGACAAAACCTAGACTAAACCTAACCAAAATAGATCTGTGATGACTAAAAATAGCAAAAAATAAGTTTAGTTTTCATCAAGATGACTAAAACTAGACTAAAATATATTTTAGATTTCATTGGACATTCAAAATCTGTGATATTTCTCTACTGTGGGTAAATCTGTCAAAAAACAGTGGAGCTGTATCTATTCTGCCTCTCAGCTGTAGGAAGCAGGGACCCCAGGTTTAGCAGAGTGCAGAGAACACACTACCGTGGTTTGGTACCAGATTTAGACATGAAAATAAATGCTTAGGCTAAAAGTAAAGACTAAAATGTGTGGACTTTTTAAAACTAGATTAAAAAGTTTTGAGTTTTCGTCGACTAAAACTAGACAAAAACTAAAACGCATTTCATTTAAAGACTAAAACTAAGACTAAGATTAAAAGTAACCAAACTAAGTTTTTGTCAGTGTTAGTCATCATAGATCTATTCTTGTTAGTTTTAGTCTAGTTTTTGTCATGGAAAAAACGTCTGTCGACCAAAATGAACGTTGCTTTTTCACCAGAAAGCTCTGTGGGTTCTGAGACTCCAGAACCAGAACTGTGTCTGTCTAAAAAAACACACCCTGCCTGAACAAACTCACAAAGTTTGTCACATTTAATCATGTTTTGTTCTTTTTAAGGTAAAAAAAAAAAAAAAAAAAAAAATCTCCATAATAGGTTCATGTGGTTGAAATCTTTATAAAATCTTGGTCACAATTTCTCATGAAGTGGTGGCGATTGGTCCTGACAATTAATTTAGAACCCCTCTTTTATATTGCTCTGTTTTGCAGTGATTATGGGTAAATTTCAATGTTTTATCAATATCTTAACTTAATAATCTCCACTGCGGGGATAACAAAGCTGCTATCTTCATGATAATGAGGTAATTCCTCAAAATCTTTGGAAAATTGCTGAAAATGTGTTACTGCTATAAAACGTGTTTTCTTTTGTCCTGTATCTTTGTGCAGTCGTGTTTTTGTTCCATCAATTTTTGATGAAATAAAAATAAATGATGATTTGTACTTAGGAGACCGGTGGGTCCTGAAACTACATCACATGAGAACCACTGAATGTACAAACTACCACAGGAAGTTCTTCTGACACAGGATGAAACAAATTCAAAATTGCACCATTGTCATTTAAATATTACCTAATAAAATAAAACTCTACATCCAGGAGAGTCGTTGCTTTTTTTTCTGATGAACCTAATCTGTACCGAAGCATGACGCCTCTGTGAGCCTGTCCCAGGTGTTGTGGGTATTATAATTGAAATATGTCTGTGATTTTGTAAGACAGCACAGACTCCGTCTAAACTAAATCTGCCTCATAAATGTGGTGCACACAGAGGTCCGGCTATGTTTAGCTCTGAGCCCCTCTGAAGGTCATTGCTCAGCTCTTTGTGTCCTTTTGGGAGTAACAGTCTGCTCTAATGTGCTTTCATTGAAACCATTAAGGAGGGGATCGTCCTCAATCGCTGTTTAAATGAACATGAAGCAATTTCCTGTACAAGCGTTTAATTACTCTGACACATAAACTGTTTTTATGCCCTGGAGGAATGCACTTTGATTTTACAGCTATCACAAACCTGACAACCTGCTGAGCTGGAAAACACTCTTATTTCCTTTCACACCGAGAGACGAGAGGCAAAACGAGAAAAGCATTATCAGAATGAGAAGATCTATTGATTTTATATCATCTTAACATCACAGCCAGTGCAGATAAATGACCCGAGGGGACAGCAGCAAAGAAGAGGCTGAGGTTTCTGAGCATGAAACTCTCAAATAACTGGTTTTCTCCTCAAAGATAAAATACAGTAGATTGCCAAAAGTATTCGCTCACCTGCCTTGACTCGCATAGGAACTTAAGTGACATCCCATTATTAATCCATAGGGTTTAATATGACGACGGTCCACCCTTTGCACCTATAACAGCTTCAACTCTTCTGGGAAGGCTTTCCACAAGGTTTAGGAGTGTGGTTATGGGAATTTTTGATCATTCTTCCAGACGTGCATTTGTGAGGTCACACACTGATAATGGACCAGAAGGCCTGGCTCTCAGTCTCTGCTCTAATTCATCCCAAAGGTGTTCTATGGGGTTGAGGTCAGTACTCTGTGCAGGTCAGTCAAGTTGATCCACACCAAACTCTCTCATCCATGTCTTTATGGACCTTGCTTTGTGCACTGGTGCACAGTCATGTTGGAACAGGAAGGGGCCATCCCCAAACTGTTCCCACAAAGTTGGGAGCATGGAATTGTCCAAAATCTCTTGGTATGCTGAAGCATTCAGAGTTCCTTTGACTGGAACTAAGGGGCCAAGCCCAGCTCCTGAAGAACAAGCCCACACCATAATCCCCCCTCCACCAAACTTTACACTTGGCACAATGCAGTCAGACAAGTACCGTTCTCCTGGCAACCACCAGACCCAGACTCCTCCATCAGATTGCCAGATGGAGAAGCACGATTGGTCACTCCAGAGAAGGCGTCTCCACTGCTCTAGAGTCCAGTGGTGGCGTGCTTTACACCACTGCATCCGACACTTTGCATTGCGCTTGGTGATGTATGGCTTGGATGCAGCTGCTCGGCCATGAAAACCCGTTCATGAAGCTCTGTACCACTGTTCTTGAGCTAATCTGAAGGCCACATGAAGTTTGGAGGTCTGTAGCCATTGACTCTGCAGAAAGTTGGTGACCTTTGCAAACTATGCACCCCATTCTTTCACAAATGTTTGTAGAAACAGTCTGCATCCCTGGGTGCTTGATTTTATACACCTGTGGCCATGGAAATGATTGGAACACCTGGTTTCAATTATTTTGATGGGTGAGTGAATACTTTTGGCAACATAGTGTATGTTGAAATTGCTCTGCCTGTAGCCAGCCTGAAGTGACTGTTGAACAGGAGTACCAACAAACGGAGAGAGAAAGAAGCCCACATTTAACCACAGCTCCTTTTTACTCATCTTTTTAGGATGCAATGGACAGAGAGAAAATCAGTGAGTAATATTTATGTATTTAAATATTTTATTCCTTTTTATGGGTTTCCCTTTACGTCTATAGAGCCACAGCGGCTGTTAGCAGAGGAATCCCCTGACAAAGCACCAGTCCTAGCTGAAAAGCCTTTAAAGCTCAACAGTAAAATGACCCACATATAAATAAATAAGTAACTGCCCGTTAAGCTACTGGAATGTACCTTAAGTCTTTATGTATTATGACAGCTATAAATGTTTACCGCAGCCACGGCTTTATCAGGAAACAGCCAGTGGAGACAGGAAACGGTGGGAACAAGGCCGTTTTTGCAGCCATAATGGAAAAACATAGCGCCTGGTACAGTTAGGGAGAGCTGTAGTTTTAATATTCACCACATCAGCAAGGGCATATGGAACAAGATCAATTATTCCATGCATTGAGAGGATAGATTATTCCCCTCACACACAGGTCTGAGTTTTCCCTTAAATATGTTGTTAGAGTCCCGGGAGAATAAATTGGATAAGCGATGAGGACATCTGTGCCCTGGACTTAGAAACGCCTGTTTCCATCCTTGGAAACTTTGAGCACACTATCTAAGAAAAAAACAGCCTCGACATAGAAAATTACATTCATGCCTTAATATTTATTCTGTTTCACCATATTCTCAGCATGTAATCTATTATGCATTGCCATTGTTATCGTGGCATGCTCTAAATGCCCTTTCCTTCCAGATACGGAGGAAATAAGTCAGCAGAGGAAGCGTGAAATAAGAGAAAATTTATAGCATAATTGTGGTACTTCCTGATTGGATTCATAATTCATATGAGAAACTAAAAAACCTCTCAAGATATCAACACTTGTACATTTATGTATTATTCATCTACTTAATATTATTTCAGAGTTTTTATGGAAAAAAAATATTGATTGTGCTTTTTGTTGCCGGGGGTTTCTAAGTAAAGAGAGGAGAGAAAAGGAAAAGAGAAGTAGTAAGTAAAAATTCACCCATAAAAACAAAAAAGCAAAGCTAAAAGCAACGGTCACAGTCAAATGTGAATAACAACAACTGTTTTAGGAGTTCTGTCAGCAGCATAATTACTGACTGTGAGCGTTTCAGTCTAACACACAGGTGACACACACGGGTCCCAGTGAAAAACAGAACTGAAGTTTCCCGGTGGATAAAACCTGCTTGTGCACAAATGTTTGGAGTGAACGAGACCAAAGTTGAACTTTTTGGAAGGTGTGCACTGGACCCTTAACAACCCGGAGAACGGGTCCTCCACAGCTGTGATTACTGATGATATCAGTGTGTCGGTAACCTTGCAAAACAGATGGATACGCCCGTTTCCATGTTTCTCACTGGTGAATCCATCTTGCAAAGCTCCCATCTGAACCGTTTGGGCCCGGTTAGAAGGTGACAGGACCAATCAGCGACGAGGGGCAGTACTTTCAGGCACGGCGGAGTCGTGACATAAGCAAGCAGCAACAAGAGGCCTGTGCAAATATGGCGGAAGACGTTAGTGTGGATGCTGCTAAAGCGCCAGTTTTATCAGCAGTTGATGACATTTCTTTGTTAAAAGAAGAACAAAGAACAGCAGTGAGTTGTTTTCTTTTCAAAAACCACAAAAGTCGAGTACTGACATGTCTACAGTCGCCATGGTTCACGTTATGACAACATTCCTCCACAGTGATGTGAAAGACTCACTGCCAGAGATTATATTTAGGGGGCAATGACTTTTTTGCACAGAGCCAGGTTCTGTAGGTTCGGATAACTTTTTCCCCTTAATAAATGAAATCATAATTTTTCACAGCACTGTCCATATACATCCATATATACATACACATAAGGACTGCTGTGACTCAGAGCAGGTCTGCCTCTAATCAAAAGACTGGCAGCTGGACCCTCAGCTCCTACAGAGTTCATGCTAAATGTCCTTCTGCATGACACTGACCTGCATATTCCTCCTGAAGGCATGGCCGTTGGTGTGTGTGGCTGTTTATTAATGAATTAGATTAGATCCCGATTGGCGGGTTGGTGCATTGCATCGCAGGCACACCATTAATGCACATGTGTGTGAAGGAGTGAATCTTGATAAATGTCGTCATTGAGAACACATTAGCACTGTGCCAAAGTTCAGCCCACATCGCAGAGGTCATGAATCATAATCATGTCTGATGTTAAAGTTAAATCTAAGAAGTATGAATGTTTGGAGTTGGACACGCATCATCCAGGCTATCAGATCTACCGCTTTGTGAATTCAGAGTGTTTACAAGCAGAAATGCACAAATCTTGCCCCCTAACCTCCATAAAGATCAAATGAAAAGAGGCTTTGACTGCTATTAGTGCCTGTGTGAAATGATCATCCCCTCCAGGACCAGAAGGGCTCCATCTTTAATTAGAATTGCTTTAATTCCACGTCATGGTAGCCCCACTTTAAAGCCATCCTAATCTGTCACAGCCTGTCCATGTATGCTGCAGCAATATTTATGGAGGATTCATTAACTTGGTTATCATTTTATAGCTTTTTTTTTTCCTGTAGCGCTCCCATCTCAGCCGAGGGTCTCTTGGCAGAGTGAGACAAAGGTCACTTCTGCAAAGGTCATCCAGAGACAGGCACTAAGTCATCCTCATTCAGTCAGGATAGTGAAAGGACTATTGATCTGGCAGCCTAATAACTAAAAGCTGATTACATTGACTTGGCTTATTTTGGGAATTGGAAACTGGAATTGCTGTTCTCCTTCCATCCTTTCAAAGGTGATAGAAAGGCTGTAATAACTCTAGACTGTATTGTCTGAAAATGCCCCGGTCTGATCAATAAGGCCCTGCACTCACTCTAAACCAGTGTAGAACAAGATTACATAGAAGCTGGGATTGATGGAGAGCGCCCCTAACCAGGGTTCATGCTTCCTTTTAACCCTCGCTCAGAGGTCTCCACATCAGGAATGTTTTTTTCTATGATTTAATGGACATGAAAAGAGGACATATTCCCTCCTTCCCTGGTCACACTCCAGTCTCCTCGCTGGATTAGAACACACGTCAGCGCTTGACTCTGCTTTTGTTCTTCCTCCCATCCTGACAACCCCTCTAAATAAGTAATAAATGAGGTTTTTCTGCAGTTTAGCACAGTAAGCAGGCAGAAGTGATGATAATACACCTGAGGTTGTGACAGCAAGTGACGACGTTTATTTTCAGTTACCTTGTTGTGCACAGAGCTCATCAGCTCGCAAATATCACGGCATTTTAAGGAGAGCAGCACATTTGGAGGATAGGATAGGGAGGACATTAAAAATCCATGATATTTCTCCACTGTAGTTAAATCTGTCAAACACAAAGCATCTGTATCTCTTCTGCCTCTCAACTGTGCAAATCAGGGAACTCGGGTTTGGAAGAGTGACCCACTACCATGACTTGATACCAGATTAGGGCAAGAGAATACATGCTTGGACTAAAAGTTAAGACTAAAATGGTAAGGCTGGACTAAAACATAGAGAAGAAATGACTAAAATGTGACTAAAACTAAAAATAGCTGTCAAAATTAGCCCTGACTCTGACAGACTGTTCATCTGAACACCATCTCTCTCAGAGCAGAAGAGCTGTAACTTCCCCGTACACTTTTTTTTAAAAATTCAACTTTATTCACAATCAAAGCCTGGCAGTCACAGTGAGATCTGTGATGTACTCAAATTTACAGACATTTCTGAAGAAAGACATAAAGCTGCTGCACGCCTGCAGCAATGCAAATGCACGGTGAACTTTTTCACTAAGGGTGCTTTCACATTAGGCCCAGGTGTTTCGAACCACGCCGCGGCGCGATTCCTTCCTTTCCCCTGCTTGCTTGCGTTCACACTAACAATATCAATCCATACCTGGGCACACTTGTGCATTTACTCAGTCTGAAACAGCAGGTGGCGGTATGCACGTAGCTGGTTTACAACCCCGCCAAGGAGGAGAGAGAAGAAGAAGCTACCATGGCAACCATTCAGGTCATGACCTGAGCGAAGATTGTTTTTGTTTTGACCCAGCAAAAAAGTCCATCCTGCAGCCTTGGATGATTAAAATCACTTTTTAATTTGCCAGCAACTTTGCTCTTCGTATCTGCACATCTACTACAGCTCAGAGGATCGCAGATACAGCGGTTTTTGAGGTGACAGGAGGCTTTTATTGTCTTTGCACCTCCTCTCACTGACTCCAACTTGTGTTCATCCATAAGGTGAGTCACAACAGACCGTTTATTGACTGGGTTCTGATTATTTCCGCCTTTTATTGAGGAAAAATGTGAACAAACTGTGGAAAGAAGTTTAGTTTTTCCAGTGACATCATAAAGCTGATAGGACACTCTGTCCTGTATCTGGGCGCAGTTGCATTCACATCTCATCAGAACCGAGCCAGAGTCCACTTGAATCGCGCCCGAGACCACCTCCCCAAGTGGGCCTAGGCCTGGCGCCCGGATGCGGTTTGTTTGCATTCACACTAACCAAAATGAACCAGACTTTGGTCTCAAGTGCACTCGGATCCGGGACCGGACCCCTAATGTGAAAGCACCCTTAAAGACTGTTCATCTGAGACACCATCTCTCTCTGACCCTGGCCCGTTATAGGTCACATTCACATTTAATTTGTCTATAAACAGCAAAATGATAACATGCTGAGCAGTTCTTTCTGGACCTGCCAGGGGAAGTTAGTCACATCACACTGATGTTAATTCAGAGTTTCTATCAATCATGTATGGCTGCTGCTGCTGTAAATGGTCACTGCTCTACAGACCATGCTGAAACTTAATGTAAAGACCTGCTGCAGTGTAACCGTACAGTGGGTTCAAAGCGTCAGCCGTCTAGCTGCTTTCTTGTTTTCTTCACATTGCATTGTGGCTCATAAGTCACTACTTTAAGCCTTTATGCTACAGCTGTATAACAATTCCTACATACCTGTGGGCACATGGAAAGCTTCTTGTACCAGCTTTCTGAGTATCAGATTTGGATCAAAGCGAGACGAAAAAGCAGAGATCTGGGTGGAAGTCAGAGAGGTGAGGGACTGGTATGATTGAAGATGAGAGGTGCTTTTTCACTGTTCTTAAGGGAAAGGATGGAATAAAGAGAAAAGATTACACAAACCAAAGATAAGAGAGAAAAATCAAGGAAGCTGATTAAGTATTTATGGTAGAAAACAAAAGCTAATGTTACACATGGATAAAGGAGACATGTCAGGATAGACGAAGCTAAGGAAAATATTGATCATACTTGTGTTAAAGGGGATAAATTATTCTTTTAAAAAGAGGAAAAGAAAAACACACATTTTCAGTATTTTAGCTGCTGTTCTGGTTTCTTCAAAACCTCAAAATGTGAATTAATCCTAGCCAGCCCTGTGTTTGTGGTCCGCCTATGTCTGTATTAACAAGATCTGACAGTCCAATCAGAATCTGTTCTCTTTGTGGACGATTTACAGTCAATTTAATAACACCTGCTTCTGACTCACTAAGTTTTGTGAAGGTCAGCCTTTGTTTTCAGCAAGTAGGAGCTGCAAGATCAGCGTTAGTCAACCCTGCTCAGCCAAGAGCCAAATGACTGAAAAATACCTTGACAAGAGCCACAATCTAAGAGCTGATATGTGGCAAAAATGGGTTAAAGTGTCAATAAAAATAAGTAAAAGGTGGAAAAAATAGGTTAAAGTGGCAATAAAAATAAGCTTAAGGTGGCAAAAATGTTCAAGAAGTGGCAAAAGTGAGTGAAAAGGGTAATATAGGCATGGAATGGCAAAAAAATGGGTCAAAATTGGCAAAAATGAGGAGAAAATAAGATACAGAAGGGCAAAACGTGGCAAAAAGGGTGAGAAGTGAAGAAAAAATTAGTTATAGGTGGCATAAATGCTCAAAAAAGTGGCAAAAAATGAGTGAAAAGTGGCTAAAATGGGAAAAACCAGCAAAAAGTGGTAAAATGTCAAAAACAAGCATTTAATGGCAAAAGGACGCTAAAGTGGGCAAAAAATGGCCAAATAGGGGTAAAACTACAAATAGCAAAAAACAAGATGCAAGTGCCAAAAATAGGCTAAAAGCAGAAAAAGTAGAGGAAAAACTAGCAGAAAGCAATGGAAATATACAGACAAGAAATAAAGGTTGACAAGTTTTCCAATTAAAGCCTGCTGTATAATTGAGGTAACAAGCTTATTAATGTGACCTGCAATGATCATTTCTGAAGTCAAAGTTTCCCTTTTTTATGGTGTCTGGGGGAATAGAAGATCAAATGAAGACATAAAAGAGCCACAAATCATCACAAAAGAGCCACATGTGGATCAGGAGCCTCTGTTGAGTCTTGGTGTGCTAGATGAATGTAAATGTGAAGAGTTCAGCACAGACACTCCTCTGTTTGCTGCAGAGACCAACATGTATTTACACTTTAGACCAGTGATACTCAATGCCTGGCTCCGGAGCCACATGAGGCTCTTTAATGTCTTAATCTGATCTACTTTTCTCCCAGAAAACCATAAAAAGGGACTCTTTGACCTCAGAAATGATCTATTGTTAGCCACATTAATCAGTTTGTTTTCCATAAGACAATCAATATTGTCAACCAATAACTTCGCCTGTATTTTTTCATTGCCCCATTTGCAATTTTTGCCATTTTTAATCAATTTTTTACTGCTTTAAGTCAACTTTTGCCACTTTTATCAAGTTTTTGCCCATTTTCACCAGTTTTTGACTCATCCTGCTTTTTTGCAATTTTTCCCATTTTTTACAATCTTTGCAATTCCACTGCAACTGCCCCAGCGACTGCCAGAAATGCCGCCCCACTCTGCTCACTAAGTATACACTCTAGGTACAATTATAAGGCTAAACCACTTCAGGTCATGAAGAGATCTATAGAGCTGTTATTGTTGCAAAAGTATTTGCAAATGCATACAAAGATCTGCGCACAAATCTACAAATTTGTGTACAGATCTGCAAGTGCGTGCACAAATCTACAAATGTGTGTACAGATCTTCAAATCCGCATAAAGACTTGCAAATGTGTGCAAAGTTTTGCAAATTTGTACAAAGATCCACAAATGCGTGCACTACTCTGGCACTAATCAACACACCCCCATCGGCGGAGTAATGTAATTTAGATGTCAACATTGGTTGGTGCCATTTAGCTCCATGCAAAACTGATAATCTTTCTCTTCCCCTGTTATTTATATAAATATAAATGTTATAGACCACTCCATCGATCTTACTGCTATGAAAATATGAATAATAACAATAGCAGTATAATACGATAACATCTCCTTCCACACTGAAGTTATATAGAGCCGTTAAAAAGTCTTAACTGCTGCCTCCTGTGTGATAAGAAAGGCAGCCTTGCCTGTGAGCCTGCGCTAAGGGCAACAGACCCAGTCTTTACGCTTACAGATCTAAGTACACACTTACAGATCTGAGTACAAATCGTGCATGGTACAAGTGTTGCAAAAGTCACGTGTGTATGACAGCCAATTGAGAGGCAGATTCGGAACCAAAATGAACTAAGTCCACATTAACAAATTGCTCTACATATTTGCAGATTAGTGCACGCATTTGTGTATTTGTGCATGTATTTGCAGATCTGTACACACATTTGTGGATTTGAGCGCAGATCTTTGTATGCATTTGCAAATACTTTTGCAACAATAATAGCTCCATAGAGAATTCAAACAGCAGGAATGATGTGCAAGACTTCCAGTAAATCATCACTTTATCAACCTTAAAGTATTCGCCTCATTGATATTAGCTTTTGCTCGTTTTTTTTGTGTTATATTCTTGGTTAATGCTTCATCAGGAGAAACGCCTTTTTCAGAGTCTGATTCAAACACATACAGTTGGACCAGCTGTACTCATGTAGGCGGAGAGGTGAGAAGGACCGACCTGCTCCAACCAACTGTCCTGAGAAAAGCTCTTAGGAGCTGGTTCATACAGGGTCAAACACCTCCTCTGGTGCTTGATCCCTAATATAAATTTGAGCAAAGACAGCACAGATGTTTCATCTAGACCAGGGAGGCTATCTTAAGAGGTGGAATAATGTATCACCTTTCTATTTATGATCTCTTTCTGTGTGCAGAGTGATGTGACTGACCCAGGACAGGTGTGTGTGTTTATAGACCACATCGTCCTCGCCTGCACACTTGCTTGTAAATACTTAACTGCTGACCCTGGACTGAGGAGTCTGGCATCTGTTAACAATTTGGCACCCCAGTCTGGAGGAGGGGCATTAGTGACTTACTACACAAGCAGCACCAAAACTGATCCTGTTCTGGTTTCAGTCTAGGTGAACTGCATCTGACAGGTCCAGGTCCTGCAGCTCTGTTCCTATACTGATAATGGAAATGTGTTTCCTCAGAACAGGAGAATACAGAAAACTGACAGAACACCATCTTTAAATATTCATTTCCCTTGCATTTCCTTGCTCCCTGATGTTAAAACTAAATTTGTGAGAGTTACTGTGAAGCTCTTTGCTGCAGCGTTGTCCATCAGCATGAATGATGTTGCACCTAGAGCAGCAGGAAATGGAAGTGCAGAGCCATCAGTTTTCCATGTTAGGGCTGGCATCCTCAGATGGATGCTGACCTTGTGATATGAGCGATATACCTTTTAAAACAACTGAGTCTGATTGATTGGGTGGTGGTGATGTCCCCTGACCATAAACACTCTCAGTCTCTTTTCTCAGCCTAACGGCCAAAGACAAGGTTAGACCAGGACGATGCTGCACAGCCCAAAATGATTTAACTCTATAAAGACCTGAGAGGGAAAACACAAAGGGTAGAAAAATGTTAGAAAAGTCTCTAAAATGTGTGATTGAAACAAGTTAGTAAGCTCAAGAAAAAATACACCTATCTCTGATATCAAGGATAGGAAATGTTCCTTATATGTCACGTTTGGCTTTTGAGGTTAATTTATTATCATCTCTTATTCTAAAATAATGCAACATAAGTCAGAGTCAATTAGATTTAACAACAAAAATCATTTTCAGGGCCTTTTTCAACACAAAAACGCGGTGAATGGGTCCTCCAAAGTCATGATTTATTGATGACATCAATGCATGTGTGCTGGATCAGCGAACCCCTTTTCACCACTGTTTTCTGTTCATTTATGCCACTTTTTCCCCACTCTATTTCCATTTTTTCCACTTTTTATTCACTTTTGAACCCCGTTTTCCTACTTCATCTATTCAATTTTTGCAGATTTTTTTTCCACTTTTTACCCTTTTGCCACTTTTAAACAGCTTTTCACCATTTTCCACCATTTTGGCCCCCCTTTTGCATTTCTGTAAGTCATTTTTGCCACTTTTCCCCCATTTTTACCTATTAAAAAAAATCTGCAACTGTATTTCACTTTTAAATATTTTTCCCCTTTGGACCTGTTTTTACAAGTTTATCTGGCTTTTTTTTTTTTTTTACCTCCGCCGAGGAGGTTATGTGATTGGGTGGGTTTGTTAGTTTGTTTGTTTGTTTGTTAGCAAAATAACTCAATAAGTTGTGGACAGATTTTTATGAAATTTTCAGGAAATGTCAGAAATGGCATAAGGAAGAACTGATTAGATTTTACGAGTGATCCGGATCACCGTCTGGATCCAGGAATTTTTTAAAGGATTCTTTACTATTGGGAGATAGGGCTAATGGCGGAGGTCTGTGCTGTTACCACTTTACACCAGGAGATGGCGAACATGAGTAACTTCAATCCTAGCAGCATTTTTGGGTGCATTTCCATTCAAAGTTTTGGAGTTTAGAGAGTTTGAAAGACGCATGCCCGGTCGAGGAGACGAGTCGGAGCGTAACAGAGAGAAAGACAGCGAATTGTAGCAAGAATATGCATAATGCTGGGAGGAATAGAGGAATATTCACCCTCTGCCATGACTTCCAGTTGTCTGGTGAGACCATGGGTGAGACTGTCAGTGCATCTGTTGGCACCAGCAGGCAATGCTTCCACCATGACAGTCCACCCGTTGTGAAGCCAATGCTTTGCCTCACTGTGTTTCCACCCCACCGGGGTGGGAGTAATCACCGAATGCCATGGTGGGGGGCACATGGGGACGGATCTAGGAATTTATTACAGGATTCTTCTCTATTGGGAGGTAGGGCTAATGGCGGAGGTCTGTGCTCTCTGAGTGCTTTTCTGGTTTTTTACCTGTTTTTGCCTCTTCAACCTATTTTATAACCACCTATCAAAACTTTCTTCACACTTTTTCTCTTGTTGGGTTTCTATAACAATGTTTTTGCTATTTTAATCCCATTATTGCCTCTTTTGAACCCTTTTCACTGTTGTTATGTCACAAGTTATACCACTTTTTTCAACACCTATTTTTATTTTCTCCACTTTTAAATTATTCAGCCAATCACATGACCACATCAGAAAGTTCAGTGTGTGTCAGTCAGGGACTTTATTAGTTTAAGTCAAGAAAAACGCTATGCAAGGTCTCTTAGAGACATTCAAAGGTCATGTGACACCTGTGGGCCCTTATGGGTGAAGAAGTTTGAATTTGAAAGTAGATTCATTGAGAACTGTTAGAGCAGGTCTTCAGTAAAGCTGATGAATCTGCCCATCTCCATGTCCGTCATCAGGCAAATCCATCTTGAAAAGTTCCAACCCACAATGTTTGTGCCAATCAGCGTCATTTGAGGAGAATGAGGCAGTAGCTATGGGTGGGGTTTATTTTTGCATAACGTCAGTTTTATCAGAACTGGACCACGTCTGTATGAAATAAAGAGTAAAACAAACAGTGCTGCAAACTTAGAGACTTTGTCACTGTATTTAGAGACTTTTCAGACCCCTCTAGTGACTCTTAATCAATAAAGCAATCAGCGACAGATCTAACAACTTTTTCTGGCATTGCTGGAGACTTTTTGAGACTGACATGAAAGCACGTTTCGATCCTTACCCCCCAAAATACACCAAATACGTTTTCGGCGGTCTGTCTTTGCTCAAGTACGGTAACAGAGCAGATATGTTTTAGTTTTAGTCAATAAGACCGCTTCCACCAGCTCCGCTGCTCCAGCTCCATCAGTCTGAAGCCCTCTGCAGCAGATACCCCTGGACTTATGATTCTAAAGGATGCTGGCGCCCATCCATCCACCCATTTTCTATACTGCTTAACCCGTTTGGGGTCGCGGGGGGGGCGGAGCCTATCCCAGCTGTCATTGGGCGAGAGGTGGGGTACACCTTGGACTGGTCACGCTCACATTCACACCTACGGGCAATTTAGGGTCACCAATTAACCTAACGAGCATGTTTTGGTGGTGGGAGGAAGCTGGAGTACCACATCCATTTCCTGAGAGGTTGTGGTCAGGGGCGGAGTCAGACAGCTCATTAATATTTAAAGCCACAGACACAGAAACAGCTTGTTCTGAGCAGGGCTGAAACAGAGCGGTTTTTAGACATGCATAAATCCAATACTGGAGTGTTTTTTTCAGCAACAAACCTGACATTGAGGTTTTTGAGACCTCTGAGTCCAAAATAAACTCGTCTTAAAAGGGAACAATCTGTCCCCTTTAAACTTGAGCCATCAACATTAGAGTCCAAGTCGAGCCTGGAGTCCTCTGAATCAGGACTCGAGTACTCCAACACAGTCTGCTATGTCAGAACATAAAATGTGACTGTGTCTGTGCTGGCTGATTTCACTGAGGATAAATATCTATAAGGGATCTGGTCTAAATCTGAAACAGTGATGCTAGCTCTGTGACATTTATGTCTTCCATCACAAGGACCCTGGAGCAGTTTCACCTGGTTTTACTCCTGTAACACCAGTATTAATATGATTGTTTATACCTGTGCTTTCCCTGCTTTGACAGTGAAAGGCCGAGGAAATACGTCCTTGTCCTTGAGAATAAATTGACTGCAGCATTGTCCAGGGGGAACAATTCCTCAGGAGAGTCTGCTGCTGGTCCCTGAGACCCTGCATGTTTGGAGAAGGACAAAGATATCGAAGTTTCTCAGAGATCATGTCCAAATGAATACATTATTTATTATGGAAAAAGGATTCTTCTGAATCAAGTGCATTCTGCTGTAATGGCCTCCCCAAGGCCAGGCAGGGCGACTACCTGACACCTTCATCCCTCAGCGCTCTTTTCCCCGGCTGCAGGAGCGTGTTTGATCATGAGACCAGGAAGACTTTAAATGAGGAGGATGCATTATTTAAACAGGCTGGAAACAAGGTGCTCCCTGTTTCCTTCTGCAGACACCAAAGGATTCTTTCCCCCACTGCAGGGATGATTTTAAATCTCTGCTTTCCTTTCGGTCTCCTTTGTGGTTCAGCTGCCTATTTTGTGTGCTCTATCTTCCTGTCCAAACACAGAAAATCAATCAGGCTCATTTAAGGATGGGTGAACACGGATACCCAGAAGCTCCACTCATGCTGTAGCTCTTGTCCTAATCACTAGTGGGAGATTGAACAGTACACATGGTAACATAGAGGCTTTCCATTAGTGTGAACTAGGATGTATTTGCATTTATATGTGCACGCCTGTTTGCTGGGGATCCACTCTGCATGAGCTAATCTGCTGCAATAAATCACCATCATATAGGAGTCATATAGGAGTCATACCAGGCTGTAACAATCAATGCTAAGTCTGGAAGTCTGCAGCTTTCTTTGTCAAACTATACCCTGTCAAAAATGTGGACATCTTCACAAGACTCTGCAGAGAAATAACAACTTTCTTAAAGCTATTGTCTAGTAAATAACCTTTTTATTCATTGGCTGATTAAATGTTTAACCAGGCATGTGGGAAAGAAAACATCATCGACGATTTTCGTTTATGTCTCTGATTGTTGAAAAGCCGAATCAAATAGAAATACAATGACTTTTTTACAAGAACAATATGAAAAATGATGGGAATCGATGGAAATGAGGAGCTGAATGTAGAACTAGAAATAACAAAGAAATGAAACGTGAAAACAATGAGCACGAACAAAAACCAACTTCTCTTCAACGAGGGCTGTCACACAGTCATTTCTAAAAATCTATTTTATGAAACACTTCAATAGATAATTATAATAAAACACGTTTTAAATGCATGGTTTGTGTTCACCAGTTGTCAAAGTTAAAAAACTTTTTTAAACTGAAGTAATATTAACCACCATGTTCCAAATTATTATGCAAATTGGATTTTAGTGTCACAAATACACATGGGTACCTTTCACTTTTTAACCGGTATGGTACAGATTCCTGGTACCTGTGAACCGGTACCGGTACACAGCGGTACCTTTATTTGGTGCTTTTTTTGTGTGAATAATATGCAATAAAAATGTTTTATAACCTCAAAACCTTGAAATGTTAGATATTAGATATTTTAGATATAGATATTTTAGAAAACCTGAACTACTATTAGGTCATTTCCACCAAGCGGTCCAGCTCAGTTCCATTCAGAACGGTGCTCTTTTTTTTGCGTTTCCATAGAGCAAAGGTTGGAAAGAGTAACAGAAAACCGACCCGTACCGTCCCACTTTTTGGCACCCTTCCGTAGGGGTGCCAATCTTATCGACCCGTACCAAAAAGGTGGAGCTACACACACAACAATAGGGGGTTGTACTGATGTCACATCAGCGCGTGACTCAGTTGCTCGCCTCCGGGCTTCAAAACATGGAAGTGTGCGCTGTGAGAAGTGGCGAAAACGGGAGAAAATTGACTAATATCTGCTTAGATGGGAAATATTTGGACTTGACGGAGATCCAAATTGTCTCCTAGTCTATGGATATTGGTATCTGGACACAAATCAAGTTTCCTGACGTTTATCTGGATGATTTTAAGAACACAAAGCAGAGCCCAAACGTTCACATCAGCCTGATCCATCTGCAATGGATGAGAAACTAAATAAATGCTGAAGTTTTGTGAATATGAAGCCTTAGAACAGTTCATTCTCTTCTGTAACTAGTTATTATTCTACTTCTTACTTTAGCTTCTGAAAACATCGCTCTGTGGTTGTTGATCGCTTTTGTGAAACTTCAGGCTGCAGACTATTTTAAAATGAGATCAGCACACTCAGGATTTCTGACTTTATCTAGCTTGATTTTAACACCAGCTGAACTTTATTTTTAAAGCGGTGAATTCTCACAGTACAGCTCTAAACTTTCATATTATGTTGTATAAACTGTTCTAGGTATATTCATATATTAATGTAGTGTTACAACTCAAACCGTCTCTGTACACGTATCAGCTGAGGATCTGTACCGACAGCGGTTAACATCATTACAATGTAGTTATTTTTTAAAAAAGCACTTTCAGCTGAAATAAAGCTGTTTACTGCTGATTCCCTACTGATTTCTGTCATCCTTTCTATAACTCTGTGGCTGGACCAGCTGACTCACGCTGACTGTGACTTTACTTTCATGCTCTCACAGCCCATCCACCAAGTGAGGGCACAGGTGTCTGTGGAAACACTATTTGGGGGTTTAGTGTACCAAACCATACCAAACAGAATCAAACCGGACCCCCTGATGGAAACACGGCTTATAACTACCCAGTGGTTTTTCTTTATGTTGCACAAATTAAAACCCAGCCCCACTGCCCCCATTCCTCTAATTTCCCCTCTTAAAAAAATGTGTGTTGGGGTCCATGGAGGGAGAATAGGTTTAAAACAAATGAACAATGGAGTATGGAGTCAACATGACTAAATAAAGGTATAAAATTTAACATTTAGTCCTGTGTCTGTTAGGTGAGTAAGTGAACAAACATACCTTTAAGGCCCAAACATACTCGGGCTGAACGTACATGGAATGGACTCTGCGGAGGTCCGCAAGGCCCATGAGCGCAAAGTTCAAATTTTACGACCGTGCGGACTCCGCTCCACATACTGGTTTCACACTAAACACTGCTCAGCATGTATTTTTCACATCGACCCGCATTAAATGTGACACCACCCTGCATTTTGCACTTGTTTTTCCACGTTAATACTTGTACACATGTCCTTCACCAACATGGCATACTCCCCTTCCTCGTCTCTTGTAGGGTTTAATGGCCATACATACCACGGTCTCTTAATTTATTGCTTTGCAAAGCCAGCAGGCAGAGCAGCTCCTCTTCCTCGTTGTCAGTGTAGGATGCCATGACATTGCAACGTAACCTGCATCGTATTTCGAAAAGTGGAGCACTACCTTCAACCGCCTCCTATCAGCCATGCTTGTTTTGTTCTTTCAGTGAGCTGCTGCCGACGTCGTTACTCTCATGTGTGCAATGCTGCATTCGTGTCCGGCATGAAAAATTGACTACTCTTCCAGTCTCTTGCAGTCACAAGGATGCGTTTAGGTACCGAAACATGGTACCATTTGATTTTACGTGAATCGGTACTCGGGATTACCGATGGTATTCGGTTGGTACCTTTAGTTTTTCAGTTAAACTCATGGATGGTTTTGTGTCTCAGGACTCTCTGGATCACAGAAATCAATCTCAGACACCTGTGATCATTAGTTTGCCAGGTGAGCCCAATGAAAGGAAAACTACTGAAGAAGGACGTTCCACATTATTAAGCAGGCCACAGGTTTCAAGCACAGTTGGTGGATGGCCACCATGTCCCAACAAGGCTGTGATGTCAGCAAGGAGGGGGCGGAGTCATGTTTTGGCTGGAATCATGTGAAGAGAGCTGGTAGGCCCCTTTAGGGTCCCTGAAGGTGTGAAAATGACCTCGGCAAAGTATCTAGAGTTTCTGACTGACCACTTTCTTCCATGGTACAAAAAGAAGAACAGTGCCTTCTGTAGCAAAATGATCTTCATGCATGACAATGAACCACCTCATGCTGCAAAGAATCCCTCTGTGTCATTGGCTGCTATGGGCATGAAAGGAGAGAAACTCATGGTGTGGCCCCCATCCTCCCCTGACCTTTAACCCTTCTGAGAACCTTTGGAGCATCCTCAAGCTAAAGATCTATGAGGGTGGGAGGCAGTTCACATCAAAACAGCGGCTCCGGGAGGATATTCTGACATCTTGCAAAGAAATTCAAGCAGAAACTCTCCAAAAACTCACAAGTTCAATGGATGCAAGAATAGTGAAGGTGATACCAAAGAAGGGCTCCTATGTTAACATGGAACTTGGCCTGTTAAGATGTTTTTGATTGAAATAGCTTTGATTTCAGTAAATATGACCTCCTAATGCCTATAAACTATAAAATGTTCTGGAAATCACTGAAAAATCAGACGTAAAGACCATAACTTCATATGTTAATGTGATCACTAATTTCATATTTCAAATGTAGTTTTCTTTTCACAACACAAGATTAAATCTGCATTTAAAAAACTACTAAAATCCTCTTTCCTGTCACTTTGCACATTACAGCTTTGTTTTGCCCCGTCTCCCTGTCTTACTGACATCCTTCACATCATGCTGCTATCTTTAGCGGTCCTCTGTGCCTTAATCCTGGAGTTTGTTTGTGTGTCTTCCACTGGGACTGAATACAAATATGGCTTCGCCCTTGTCGTGTCACCAAAAGTCAACACGTATTCTATTAGCCACAAGCATTCAATATAATCGGTACCAAGCGTTAAATTAAAATATTTACACATCACTCTGTTTAGACTTGGTATTTAAAGATGAAAAAGAGAGTTTTTGTGCTGAAGCGCTCTGCTGATGCTTGGATGCTGTTGGATGAAGCGTTTGGTTACGAGCCAACAGGCTACAGCCAACAAGGTTACCTTGAAGAAGTCACATGGTGGATTCCTTTGACAACCTGGAAGCAGACAGGAGTAACACAGGGGCCTCGGACCATGCTGAGTCAATAACACTGACAGTATCAGCAACGTCCTGCTACTCCACGTCTACAAGTCATCTAGTTTCATGTCAGTTTTAATCTTCATGCTACGAATTTATGATAAGCAAGTAGCCTGCTACAGTTTTCCAAATATGTATACATCGTGTTCCTAATTATTATGCAAGTTATATTTTCCTCTGATTTTCCAAAGTGTTTGATGCAAAAGACAGTCAGTATAATTTTCAAGTCATCAACATTAGAGCATAATTCAGATTTTATCGAACAAACCTCTCAATTATAACTATTTTTTTTTTTCAAACATGACCTTCACTATTCTTGCATCCATTGAACTTGTGAGTTTTTGGAGAGTTTCTGCTTGAATTTCTTTGCAGGATGTCAGAATATCCTCCCAGAGCTGCTGTTTTGATGTGAACTGCCTCCCACCCTCATAGATCTTTAGGTTGAGGATGCTCTAGAGCAGTGGTTCTCAACGTGTGGCTCTGGAGCCACATGTGGCCCTTTAGTGGTGATTTGTGGCTCTCTTATGTCTTGATTTGAAATATTATTCCCATTGTTGCCACTTCTTTTTGACACTTTATCTGACTTTTTGCAATATATTGCCCCTTTTTTTTACACTTTTCACCCATTTAAACTTCCTGTTGCAATATAATGCCACTTATTTCCCATTTTGCCACTCTTTGATGCTTTGTGCCCATTTTTTCACCTTTTTGCTGATTTTAGCTCATTTTTTTGCCACAGTCTTGCCACTTTTGGACCAGTTTTGCCACCTGCTTCTCATTTTTCCCACTTCTCACCAATTTTGCCACTTTTCTCCCCGTGTTTGCTACTTTTGGGCCATCTTTGCCACTTCTTTTTGTCACTTTTCAACCCATTTTTGACACTTTTATCCTGCTTTTTGCAATTTTTTGCCACCTTTTGCCTATCTTTGCCACTTCTCACACATTAAGCTGAATTTTGCTGTTAAATTCTACTTAATTCCCATTTTCCACCTATTTGCTTTTTTTGCCAATGTTGGTAACTTTTCACTCTTTTTTGGTTACGTTTCTGCCACATTTTGCCCTTTCTGCAACTTTTCCCCCAGTGTTTGACCCTTTTTGCCTTTTTTTTTGCCACTTCTTGCCCATGTAAGCTGCCTTTTGCAATTAAATGCCACTTTTGCCCATTTTCCCACCTTTTTTCTGATTTTTGCCACTTTTTTTTGCCACTTTTAACTTTTTTTTGGCAGATTCCCACCCATTTTTGCCACATTCTGCCCTTTTTCGCAACTTTTCTCCCAGTGTTTACCACTTTTTGACAACTTCTGCCACCTTGGACTTATTTTGATTGCCACTTTTCACCACCTAGATTGTGGTTTTTGCAAATGTGTTTTTCACCAATTTGGCTCATTGGCTGAGTAGGGTTGAGTAACACTGCTCCAAAGGTTCTCAGTAGGGTTGAGGTCAGGGGAGGATGGGGGCCACACCATGCGTTTCTCTCCTTTCATGCCCATAGCAGCCAATGTCACAGAGGGATTCTTTGCAGCATGAGATGGTTCATTGTCATGCATGAAGATCATTTTGCTACAGAAGGCACGGTTCTTCTTTTTGTACCATGGAAGAAAGTGGTCAGTCAGAAACTCTAGATACTTTGCCGAGGTCATTTTCACACCTTCAGGGACCCTAAAGGGGCCTACCAGCTCTCTCCTCATGATCCTGGCCCAAAACATGACTCCGCCCCCTCCTTGCTGACATCACAGCCTTGTTGGGACATGGTGGCCATCCACCAACCATCCACTACTCCTCCATCTGGACCATTTGGGTTGCACGGCACTCATCAGTCAACAGGACTGTTTGAAAATGAGTCTTCATGTATTTCTGGACCCACTGCAACCGTTTCTGCTTGTGAGCATTGGTTAGGGGGGGCTGAATAGTAGGTTTATGTACGACTGCAAGCCTCTGGAGGATCCTACACCTTGAGGTTGGTGGGACTCCAGAGGCACCAGCAGCTTCAAATACCTGTTTGCTGCTTTGTAATGGCATTTTAGCATCTGCTCTCTTAATCCCATGAATTTGTCTGTCAGAAACCTTCCTCATTATGTCTTTATCTGCAGGAACCCGTCTGTGCTCTGAATCAGACACTAATTTCTTCACAGTACGATGATCATGCTGAAGTTTTCCTAAAATATTAAATGTTTTCATACCTTGTCCAAGGCATTGCACTATTTGGCGCTTTTCAGCAGCAGAGATCCTTTATCATTACAGGCCGATTCTGTACACATGAATAATGTTTGAAGAGGAATTTTATCGTTTATCTATGAATCTCTGGGTGCATAAGGTATTTAATAACACTGCAGGTACTAGAAGTGATGGATGATATTGACATATAAGCGTGATTACATTCATACCTAGGTGCTAAAACATCTGCCTTTCACTTGGAACATCATAACTGTGCTAAAGCTTCTTCTCACCCGGTTGCTGGAGGAGCTTCACAAGATGCAGACATGAAGGAGGTGAAAGCTGCAGGAACCATATCAGAAAATAAAGCTGATTTTGGTCCTCTGATCTTCTTTCACGTCCTTGTAAAAGAGATTCTCAGTCAAGAAAAAATCTCTGAAACTGTTCTTGCTGAATCCCATCTCAATTTGTGAACCTGCCAAAATCAATGGAGACTTTCCGTCCTGTAGAATCTCCCACTCTCTCTGCTCCTGCATGTCTCATGCCTCATTAATGGATGAGTCATGGTTTGAGCATCCAAGGTTTGAATAAATTAGTCCAGTATACGTGTCTAATTAGTGAAAATGAGAGTACCGCAGCGCTATGTGCACTCCTGACCCAATAAAACCACCAGATCACTGAGGGGAGAGCAGTCCAAGAGGGGAGAGTGGGAAAATGACAGAGGATAACATTCCCTCTTTATTATTGTTTTTATTCAACTGTCTCAACGGTCTGACAGATAAAGTCGCTTCTCATAGCCGCTAAGATGGAAAAGTTGACTCTTAGCTCTTAAGAGAGTCAGATAAACAGAAATAGAGCTCATTTGAATCTAAAAAATAAATGCAGATATGACCAGTGATAATAGATATTGCTTTGGGAGAAATGTTATTCTGAGGTTTTGGTCAGTGAGGATCCCGAGGGAGGAGACGAACTCAATAGCAAACATAACACAAGTATAGACTTCACCAGCAGTGAGGCACACGGAGGACTAAAAACAAATAGCAAGATTGATCAATATCAGAAATTTACCACGAAGCAAATCACTAAAAAGTTGGTGCAGAGAAATACTAAACAGGACAGAGTTATCTGGCAGAGAAGTGAAGAGGCTTTAAAGGGGACATATACAAAATACACTTTTTCAGGTTTTTCCAGTAAAAACATGTGCCCCCAGTCCCTAACCTTGCAAAGCAGATGGATACGCCCATTTCTGTGTTTTCACTGGCGAATCCATCTTGCAAAGCTCCCGTCTGAACCGTTTGAGCCCGGTTAGAAAGTGACAGGACCAATCAGCGATGAGGGGCAGTACTTTCAGGCGCAGCAGAGTCGTGATGTATGCAAGCAGCAACAAGAGGCTGGTGCAGATATGGCAGAAGAGATTAGCGTGGATGCTGCTAAAGCGCCAGTTTTATCAGAACTTGACGACATTTCTTTGTTAAAAGAAGAACAAAGAACAGCAGTGAGTTGTTGTCTTTTCAAAAACAACAAAAGTCTGACATGTATATAGTCACCATGTTTCGCATTATTACTCGGTAGCTGCGCACGCACACCTGGATAGCAGCTACTTCACGTGTTTTGTTGCTCTGATTGGCCTGTAGAGATGTGACAGACATAATGGCTGTCCAATCACACTGAGATTTTATCAAAGGCTCTGCCTTTTCCCAAACGTTTCCTATTGAAGCTTTCCCAGATGGATGTGTGAGGTGTCAGGTTACCCAATCCCCTCAAGTACCAGAGAATCAATTCCCTCCCTCCTCTCTTTCTCCACCCTTCAGAAAATGTGTGCTGAAACAAGCTGTTCTCAGATTTTCCCCTCATGATGTCATGAGGGGAGTTAGCCCCACCCCCAGGTTCAGTTGGCCCAACCTGCTTGGAACAAAGTTCTGCCCTGTGGCCACATCTATTAAGCCCCATCCATTCCCTTAGAGGGATATGGTCAGGGGCGGAGTCAGACAGCTCAGTAACATTTAAAGCCACAGACACAGAAAGAGCTCGTCCTGAGCAGGGCTGACACAGAGGGGGTTTTAGACATGCAAACACCCAATACTGGTGTTTTTTCAGCAACAAACTTCACAGGCATGTTTTGGGGACCTCTGAGAACAATATAAGCTTGTTTTAAAAGGGTAAACTATGATAAAAGCGACATTTCTAAAATTTCCACTAAGTAAAATTGCACTTTGAATGTGTTTCCATTGAAGGGAGTTTTGGGCATGAGCCTCGTTATTCTTTTAAAGTCTCAACTTGCGAGAGTCTGCTGCAAGGAAGCTGGACCCTCAAAACCTGACGTCAGTGCATCTGCAGCGGTTGCCTTGATAATTTTGAACATCTGCCACATCTTTACGGGCCAGTCAGAGCAACAAAACACGTGATATAGCCGCTACAGAGGTGTGCGTGCGCAGCTACCAAATTAACGCAAACCATGGCGACTGTAGACATGTCAGTATACGACTTTTGTTATTTTTGAAAAGAAAACAACTCACTGCTGTTCTTTGTTCTTCTTTTAATGTAGAAATGTCATCAAGTTCTGATAAAACTGGTGCTTTAGCAGCATCCATGCTAATGTCTTCCGCCACAGATGTGCTGGCCTCTTTTTGCTGCTTGCCTACATCACGACTCTGCTGCACCTGAAAGTACTGCCCCTCATCGCTGATTGGTCCTGTCACTTTCTAACCGGGCAAAAACGGTTCAGATGGGAGCTTTGCAAGATGGATTCGCCAGTGAAAAACACAGAAATGGGCGTATCCATCTGCTTTGCAAGGTTAGAAAACCACCTCATGAGAGCGTATAATTCTTTTTGCGATATTTTAGAGTTTTTTGAAATTCAGGTGTTTCCATTACCAGTTTTTTATTGCGCTGTTTCAATTTTGCACATTTGTGAGAGTGATGGAAACACAGCTAGAGTCCCCCACAACACCATCAGTAGTCACTGCGATCTAAACTCTGGTTGAGGATATTGCATTAACTTTTATCTCTCGCCCTCAGTCTCTCTGAGAGAGATCTTCAGTAACTTGTGTTGCAGCGTTCAGCAGTCGTCTTTACCTTGCTTGTGTTTGTGTTGCAGCTACACGGATTTTGGTTAAAGCTGTGTGCATTTGTGTTTTCTGTTACTGCAAAGGATCTTGGATATTGGTGTTGGTGTGACACTTCCTGACCACCTGTAGGCTATTGCTATTATTATTGCAGGGCACCTCATACAGCCCATCTTCAAAAATACTGGAATACCTCCTAATATCTGGCCTGTCAGAGCGCTGTTGATTTTGTTCACTAAAACTAGAACTCGAAATGTGTATCGACTGCCTTTTTCCTTGAGGAAGACAAAACTAAACTACCTAAAAATGGATCCTTGTTGACCAAAACTCTCATTAAAGTACACGATATTGCCAAAAGTATTCGCTCACCTGCCCTGACTTTCATGTGAACTTCAGTGACATCCCATTCTTAATCCATAGGGTTTAATACGAAGTGGGTCCACCCTTTGCAGCTATAACAGCTTCAACTCTTCTGGGAAGGCTTTCCACAAGGTTCAGGATTCTTCCAGAAGCGCATTTGTGAGGTCACACACTGATGTTGGACCAGAAGGCCTGGCTCTCAGTCTCCGCTCTAATTCATCCCAAAGGTGTTCTATGGGGTTGAGGTCAGGACTCTGTGCAGGCCAGTCAAGTTGATCCACACCAAACTCTCTCATCCATGTCTTTATGGACCTTGCTTTGTGCACTGGTGCACAGTCATGTTGGAACAGGAAGGGGCCATCCCCAAACTGTTCCACAAAGTTGGGAGCATGGAATTGTCCAAAATCTCTTGGTATGCTGAAGCATTCAGAGTTCCTTTGACTGGAACTAAGGGGCCAAGCCCAGCTCCTGAAGAACAAGCCCACACCATAATCCCCCCTCCACCAAACTTTACACTTGGCACAATGCAGTCAGACAAGTACCGTTCTCCTGGCAACCACCAGACCCAGACTCATCCATCAGATTGCCAGATGGAGAAGCACGATTGGTCACTCCAGAGAAGGCGTCTCCACTGCTCTAGAGTCCAGTGGCGGCGTGCTTTACACCACTGCATCTGACGCTTTGCATTGCACTTGGTGATGTATGGCTTGGATGCAGCTGCTTGGCTATGGAAACCCATTCATGAAGCTCTCTACCACTGTTCTTGAGCTAATCTGAAGGCCACATGAAGTTTGGAGGTCTGTAGCCATTGACTCTGCAGAAAGTTGGCCACCTCTGTGCACTATGCGCCTTAGCATCCACTGACCCCGCTCTGTCATTTTACGTGGCCTACCACTTGGTGGCTGAGTTGCTGTTGTTCCCAATCACTTCTACTTTGTTATAATACCACTGACAGTTGACTGTGGAATATTTAGGAGCGAGGAAATTTCACCACTGGACTTGTTGCACAAGTGGCATCCTATCACAGTACCACGCTGGAATTCACTGAGCTCCTGAGAGCGAGCCATTCTTTCACAGATGTTTGTAAAAACAGTCTGCATGCCTAGGTGATGATTTTATACACCTGTGGCCATGGAAGTGATTGGAACACCTCAATTATTTGGATGGGTGAGTGAATACTTTTGGCAATATAGTGTATTTGTGCACTCCCTGCAACCACCCTCAGTGTGAGCTTTAGCCTCAAACAAACTCCACTTTTAATAAACCATGACAGCACCTGCCTACCAGGCTGGAGTCACAACCAGAGCTGCTCAGCCAACTGATGCTCTGATTGGCTAAGGATGAACGTTCACCCAGTCATCTTTTTTGAAAGATCCTGTCCTTCCCAAACACTGCATGGGAGGTGTCCAGATGAATGTGAAATACAACTGAGACAGTCTATCTGTGTGTTCGGTTAAAAATAACTGAACTGAAATCACAGAATTAAAAAAGTGACTAACTGTGATTGAGTACTGAAAATGTATCTATAGATCTTTAATGAAGTATGTAATCACAGTCAGTAAGTACGTTGGCAGCCCATGTAATACTTGCCAGATTTGACATTGCCTCACTCATCCCTGCTGCAAAAAGTTATAACAAGGTTTGAACTTTTACCAAGGTGGATGTGAGTTCACTGGAAAAATGGAAGAAAATAATTTATAGGGGTCGGGGCTCTGAAGGGCAGAACAGCGGGCCCCCTTATGGACAGGAACGTTTAAGGTTTTTGTGTTTCTTCCTGCTAAAAGAGAAAAATCCTGAAGTTGTTTTTATGCTGGAGGGACGGTGAAACACACAGGAACGACACTCAGACTGAACCTTTCTCAGGGGTTTTCCACTTCAGGGGCTCCAGAAATGAGACCATGATTGATGTGGTTTTGGTGAATCTGGGGGAAGACAAACGAGGGGAAAACGGCCCTTATGTGTGGCCCTTTTAACCTCATAAAACTCCAAACTAGCCAGCAAAAAGGGCAGAGCGAGACAGATGGAGGATATAACAGAGGCAGGACAAAAGTGATTGTGACATTTATATTGACGAGGCTTAGAGGAGATTTGGCAGAGAGCCTTGAACCTGTAACTCTGAGAAATACAAAACAGCGATTGAAAACAAAGACGGGAATCATCCAAATGATTAAGTTTTCAAATCAGACAACTTTATTTATCCCCTAAGGGCAATTTAGATGATGAATCAGGCTGAATATTCCCACGTTTGGCATCCATTAGAATACACTTTATGGTTCTCACAGTCTAATTGTACCGTGAGACTTCAATTAGTATGCCATGGCTATAAATACAAGTGGAAGGGTTTCCAGGGACAAGAGTCTAAGGCTTATATGGTCACACACACTTTGGGTTCCTCTGGGAACAAATACACACACAAATGCACAAACAAAACAGAAATCCCAAACGTGCTCAGGCTAATCCTAAATCCCATCATTACCACATTTACATGACATGAAAACAGGAAACAACTTTAATTAATGTCCCAGAGAGCATCGGAGCTGTTTCAAAATCATTTCTAGTTTGAAATAGTTAAACTTCAGCCAGTAAAAGAGCTCTCCTTCATATACGTTTGGTTTTTGATGAAATGTATGAGTAAAAAAATCCTAAACCGCTGTAAAATTGTTTGGAACATTCGCAAAGCCAATTCTAAGGATACGTCTCCCCCCAGATATGAGGAATTTGTCCTCAGTTCACTCATATTCATCGACCAGTGCAGCAGTAACCTCAAGTAAAGCAGCTGAAGTAGCTCAGGGTCTGTGTTCATGATGGAGGTTAAAATGGAGCGTGAGATCGACAGACAAATCTGTGCAGCGTCAGCAGGGATGCAGGGTCCAACGAATGCAAAGCTTTTAGTTTATCAGTCGATCTACATCCCAGCCCCCACCTGAGATCACTGATACTGGCCGCTAGGATGAGTTTCCTCTGAAAGATGGATGGGCTCTGCCACACTGGTGGAGCGTTTCGCTGCGTGTCCGCTCCGGCGAGGCTGTCATCAGGCTGTAACCTGACACAATCCATCTGGTAAACCTCTCATAGACAGCGTTTGGGAAAGGGCAGAGCCTTTGAAATAAAACGTAGAAGGTCATTGGATGAACATTTTGTCTGTCATGTCTTTATGGGCCAATCACAGCAACAAAACACGTGACGTCGTAGCCGCTACCGAGGACTAAACTCCATAGAGAACTGTATAGAGTGAACCATGTTCTATTGTAGCCAAGACATGGTCAGTGCAAAACACAAGAGCGCCTGCTTGGAGTTTTGAACAAACCCCAAATAAAAGCCAAGTAGGTTTCATGGGATTTGCAGCGAGAAGAAGCTTCTGTCTAACCTCTACCATGAAGTCCAGATCAGCGGAGGGCTCTAGTGATGGTTGTGCTTCGGGAACTTTGTCCCCTCCCCACACATGATCTCTGGAGCTCACTCAGAGTGACCTTCAGGGTCTTGGTCACCTCTCTTACTAAGGCCCTCCTCCCCTGATTGAACTATCCTTCATCCATATAAGTTCTCCCTCTTTCCAGCAACATTTTACAATCCATCCGCTTGAGGGGATCCCCCCAAGCATTCCCAGACTCCTCCAGTGCATTCTAGGTCTTCCCTGAGGTCTTGTGCCCAGAAGACCATCAAAGGGAAGCATGCAGGAGGCATCCTATTCAGATGCCTGAACCACCTCAGCTGGCTTCTTTCTGTAGCTTTGACCCTTCCAGATGTCTGAAATCCTCACCCCATCTTTAAGGCCGAGCCCAACCACCCTGAGAAATCTCAACTCAATATTCTGCTTGATCCACGATCTCATTCTCTGGGTCAGGGATCATCAAGTACATTTGCACAAGGGCCAGATTTACGTAGTTTCAACAGAAACTCTGTGGGCCGGACTTTCACATAAACAAAAATTAAATAAATATTTTGGTCTGATTGAAATATTATTGTAGTAGTATTTGTATTTTCTTTCAAAAGAGGACATTTTTAAGAATCACCAGTGAGATCTATCCCTATTATCTATAATGCAGCAGGCCACAAGGAGACAGGCCTGACAACAGAATTGGTTGGGTGCCTAAAAAATCCCAGAGAATGGGCCCTCTCCAAATGGGATTTAGCACCAGTAGTAACAATTTTTTTACACTTTAAACCCTTTTTTGATACTTTTTGCACCTTTTTGCCTCTTTAATGTAAATTTTTGGCAAGATTTTAACCCCTTTTAAACCACTTGTCCTGCATGTTTTATCCCCTTTGTGCCACTCATATCCATTTTTGCCACTTTTCATGACATTTTTTCAACAATTTTTGCAACTTTAAAAACAGTTTTTGCCACTTTTAACCCATTTTTGATACTTGATGCCTCTTTAACCCAATTCTTGCCATTCTTTAACCCACTGAAACCACTTTTCCTACATGTTTTACCCCCTTTGTGCCACATTTATCAATTTTTGGCACTATTCTTCTATTTTTGCAACTTTTGACCCCTTTTCATCCCTTTTTTGCACTATTTTTTTGTCATTTGTAACCATTTTTTGATACCTTTCGCCCCTTTTTTCCTCTTTTACCATTTTTTGCCGCATTTTAACCTTTTTTCTGCCAATTTCCGTCTATTGTGCCACACTCTGTATCCCCATTTCACCACTTTATCTGGTCATTGTTGCAGCACTTCTGCCAACCCTAACTGTTTCCTTAATGTCTACTAATTATGACATTTAATTTCAGTAAAACAGATCAAATGTAAGTCATTCTAAAACTATTTCAATGTTAATTGTTCATGGGATGGATTTAACAGCTGCAGACATTCAAAGCCAAAGGATACTCTTAAAACCACAACATTTTCTTTTCCTCCTTTTCTAAATTTAATGATCTTTCTGGGGGATGGACAAGACGCTTTGGGGGCCTGATCTGGCCCCCGGGCCACCAGTTGATGATCAGTGCTCTAGGTCAACGGTTTTCAAGCTTCTTTTGCCCTAGTCACACCAAAGGTGAAGCCAAAATCTCAAGGCACACCATATTCATATTGATACAGAATAGACTCTTTAAACAATGTTAATGTCAAGGTGGCCCAAAAGGGGTAAAAAGCGGAGAGCTTTCTGGGGCTCAGCTAACTGGGGGGTCATGGAGGTCAGCAAAACCATGATCTATTGTTAAGTTGAACCGTGATATCCAGTATATTTAACCTGAATAATAAACAATCTTATCAAAGCAACAAAAATGTGTTTGTACCTTTTTATTGATAATGTTACCAACGTTGATGGAGACGATTGTCTCCATCATGGAAATGATTCAGAAAGTAACGCCAGCTTCATGGTGAGGTCATAATGTGCAGAAACATCAGGGTGCTAGAAAATAAAGTTGGAAATACTGAGGCAACTTTAATTGACAAGAACTAAAAAGAGACAACAAATAGGCTGACATGACAAGATTGGGCAAACAGTGGCCAAACGTGGCCAAAACGTGGCAAAAGGGTCATTTTTTTATGTGGCAAATTTAGGCAAGGGGCAAAAGTGGGTAAAGATGGCTAAAAGGTGGCGAAATGGTATAAAAGTGATGCAAAAACATGGCAGAAATGGGCTAAAAGTGGTGAATCAAAGTAAAAAATTGGCCAAACAATGGGTTAACAGTCACAAAAACTGAAAGTGTCAATAAGGTGTAAAGACTTGGCAAAAGTAGTAAAAATTGGTTAAAGTGATGAAAAAATTTGGCAAAATGGGAAAAAATTGGCCAAACAAAGGCAAAAATGGGCTCAATTGGTAAAATGTCGCAATAATGGGTTAAAAGTTGCAAAAAGATAGCAAAAAGGGATTAAAAGTCATGAAAAAATTGGCAAAAAATGGCCAAACAATGGGTTAAAAGTGGCAAAAATTTGTTAAAAATTTTCAAAAAGTTGGCAAATATGGGTGACAAGTGGCATAAAAGGGATAAATGTTACAAAAAATGTAGTAAAAATGGGTTAAAATTGATGAAACAATGAGGGCAAATAGGACTAAAAAGTGCCCAAACAAAGGCGAAAATTGACAAATTGTGGCAAAAATGAGTTAAAACTGGCAAAACAGTTTTTAAAAAATGGTTTAAAGATGCAAGAAATTTGTACAAAGTGGTTAAAAGTGATGAAAAAATGGCCTAAAATGTGTTTGATCCAACACACATGCACTAATTTCAACAAACCTGGGCAGGGCCTGTTCTCTGTTTCCTTTTCAGGGGCCCAGATGTGGTCAGGTCTGGTTACAGTACTTGTCATAAAGTCGTATTAATAACGTATAGTTGTACATATTCCCAAGGCACACCTTGACTTTCCAAAAGGCACACTAGTGTGCCTTGCCACACCGTTTGAGAACCACTGCTCGAGGTCATTACCCAGAGTTCATGGCCAAAGGTGAGGGCTGGAATGAAGATCGACCCGTAAATCAGAAGCTTCTGTACAACACATGCAACACTGCTGATGCTGCACCAATCCGCCTGTCAAAGTCACGGCCCTCTCTAACCTCACTAACGAACAAGACCCGGAGATGCCTGAACTCCTTCACTTGGGGCAAAGACTCACCGAGAATCACGGCCTTGGACTTAGGTGCCGACCCTCATCCTGACTGCTGCTCAGCTCTAATCTGTATCAGTGCCCGCTGGAGGTCTGCAGCTGAGGATGCAAACAGAACCACATCATTTGCAAAAAGCAGAGATGAGATTCTGAGGTCCCTGAACTGGAAACCCTCTCCCAGAGGAGAGGGTTTCCAGCACCTCGAGATCCTGTCCATGAGAATCACAAACGGGGTTGTACCTTTAACCCATCTCCCACTGGAGGTCAGATCAACCCTGTTAACACACTCTTTATTAGACCTTTTCAAACTATTATGTTTTGAAACTGGGCTCATGTAGGTGGCTCTTGATGCTAATATAATGACAATCTCTAAATCTGTTACCAAATTTCAGCTTTCTGCTGTCTGGAGCTCTCTACCACAGTAAATAGCAGCAAAAGACTTTGGGCACAAACTTTGATCCAAAAGTGAGAGGACGTTTCAAGAACTCATCCATCCCCACCCCTGCTGAGCCAGCAGGACTCTTCAGAGTTCAAGTCCTCCAGAGATTAAACGTCTTTATAAAGTCTGATTACAGCAATAGCTCCCTGACACTGTGGATTACTCTAAATAGGACTCACGCCATGAGCCTCAGGTTTTGCATTCAGGTTCTGACTAACGTGTCGATGCACAGCATGCTGCGTCTCAATTACACTGGTCCAGATGCTACATTATAACTTAATGTTTCGGGCTGTCAAGCCAGGAATTAAGAAATTTCATAAATATGCTGCCAGTCTTCATCATCTCCAGGTAAATAGATTATCCATTGGGGCTGAAGTCAGTTTTAAAGCTGTTAGGCATGAAAGTGAACGGCTGACAGGCTTTTCTATGGCATACATGTGAGCGGCAGACCGACATAGAGACACACACGCATGTAGAAAAGAATGAAGGAGAGGAGACGACCTGGGGAGATAGTGAACACATGTACGGCTGATTGCAGCCACACTGGTAGAAACTACCTTCACATGGAACGAAACACACACACACACCCACACACACACAGGAAAACAAGGCAGATATTTGGCACACATTTAGAGCCACACACCAAAACCTACGGTGAACAGCTGGCATGTCTGAGGATCACCTCGTCTGTTCTAGAGCAGGGGTTCTCAACCTTTACGGCCCGCGACCCCCAAAAATAAAGGTGCCAGAGACCGGGGACCCCCACTGTACCTGAAGGTGGCTGAACACAGCCATGCACATTCAAGAATAGTCACGTGGAGACAAGGCTGTCTGTGAGGATAAAGGGGAGAGCTTTCTGGGACCCTGCAAAACTGGGGGACCCTGGAGGTCAGCAAAACCATGGTCCACATTTCATACTTTAACCTGAAAAAATAACCACTCTTATCAACGAAACAAATATCTTTGTTTACTCATTTGTGAAGTAAACAGCCTTCTCTTAATGAAAATAACTTATGTGAAAAACATGATTAAATGGGTTCAAAAAATGCTAAAATGGGTTAATAATGGCAAAAAATGTTAAAAAGTGATGAAATTGAATTTTTAGAGAACATAAAAGTGGCAGAAATTGGCTAAAAGGGGCAAAAATGGGCACAAAAAGTCATAAAAGGAGAATAAAAAGTGGCTGAAATGGCTTTTAAGTGGAAAAATGGTGAAAATAAGGAAATCAGGTATTAACTCAGAGATGTTTTATTTGACTGCAACTTGACCTGGGGGTTCATAACACAGTAATCTGTCATACGACAAACCTAAACAGGTTTATTTTCAGTTTACAGGATCTTTAAGTCTGACAGTTAAAGCCTACTGTATTAGTGAGGGAAACGAGCTGAGGAATGAGCTTGAGGATCATTTCTGAGGTCAAAGTTTCCCTTTATTAAGATTTCCTGGTGGAATAATGTTTCAAATTACAACGTAAAAGAGCCATGCATTATCACTGGTCCAGACCATTGGTTCTCAACTGGTCCAGCCTCAGGACCATTACATTATGCATGCTATCTCTGTGCATTAATACACGCACAAACATGTCTGTGTATGCAAATTCTGAGTAACAGGGCTGTGTGCAATCTTATCAGCACTTAAAATAAAAAAAATAAATACACACAGGGCAAATGTGCAACTTCCTTAAGCACATACCTGATCATGTGGAATAAATCAGCTCTTTACCATCTGCCTTATACACTTTAACACCTTAAACACTTTAACTATAGTCACCTTATCCCTGGTCAGGGTTAGGCTCCACCCCCCAACGGACAAGCGGGATAGAAAATGATGAAGCCTGAACATTCCTGGAAATTTCCAGAGATCTTGAGAGATTTGCTCACTGCAAGAAAATGAGACGTGTGAAAATATCGAGAAAGTATTTGAATGTACCCACAGCTCCACAACCCACCTTTGGGTCCTGACCCACCAGTTGAGAACCACTGGTCCAGAGTCTAGAGGAGGCTAGCTTCTTCCCTTTAACAGTCTGTGACCCTTGTTTTGTGATGGACAAGCTTTTCTTTGAACCCTTATAGACTATGAGGGGGCACTGGTGCTCAGGGGCAGTTGTGGTCGGGGGCAGTGGTGGTCGGGGGCAGTGGTGGTCGGGTCAGTGGTGGTCGGGGGCAGTGGTGGTCGGGGGCAGTGGTGGTCGGGGCAGTAGTGGCCGGGGGCAGTTGTGGTCGGGGGCAGTGGTGGTCGGGTCAGTGGTGGTCGGGGGCAGTGGTGGTCGGGTCAGTGGTGGTCGGGGGCAGTTGTGGTCGGGGGCAGTGGTGGTCGGGGCACTGGTGGTCGGGTCATGTACTCAAGCGGTCCGGTTCCTTTCCTGCATGTCTTCTTCCTCTATCCACTGTCCTTTTCATGTGTTTGACTGTATCATCAGGCTGCAACGTAACCAAACTGAGAAAAGTAAAGAGGGTCTGAATTCTTTCTGAATGCCCATGAGTTTGAGTGCATATGCTGATGTTTAAGATAAGCAAAAACAGATCCTCGCTGATGTGGTTACCCTCCCAGTGGAAGTCAGGGGTTTATCCTAGAGCTGCAGTAAACACGCTCAGGTCATTGCCCTGCAGTAGGGAGGGGGGCCTTCACTCAGGGATCTTTCCCATGTCATTGTTATTTGCCCAGAGAGAAGCTCTTTTTTATTTTTATCTAAATGAGTTGTAGAGATCTTCAGAAGAGTGTACAGTGAGTCTATGAACGTCTGAGACCCTGGATTTTGTCTTCCCAGCTTGAGACGAACAAGTCACCTCCTCTGCTGTTCTAAAACGATGTACTAAACAGTGATAATGAAGTGAGGAATAATACAAGTCATGAATACATTTTTATTTCATGCTTATTTGTGGTTGACAAGGTGAGGAAGCGCCTCAAACAAATGTGAGAGAAAAGCATGAGAAATGCAAATGACTCCTCAGAGGGTGACTGAACGGCTTCATGAAAACTGTAGGAATCATATGAATGCTTTTAATGTCAACTCATTTTAAACCGAGTAAGAGGCAGAATCACATCCATCCTCTTAGAAGGAGGGTTTTCACAAGGCCGCTCCTGAGGGGGGTCAAAGGGCAGGGCTTTCTAGTGACATAGGGAGACATAGTAAATTCATAGTCCACTGTAAAGTTAATCTGTGATAACCATTTATTTATATTTATCTTGAATAGAAGCATTTATCAAAGCAGTAATGCTTAGTTTCATTTATTTATGCTGTAGAACAAAACAGCCTTTTTCAAAATCTATACCCCCTCTCTGAAAATAGAACGGCGTTTTTTGGTGATGTTATCATGTGAAAGGGTGCACCGACATAAAGATGCCTGAGAAAGTAGATGGAACGAGCTTTTTAATTTTTTTTGAGTGATGCAGACCAGAACAGCGCAAGTGAGGAGATGTTATGTTGAGAAATAGAAAAATAATTTGATAATAGTAAAAATAAATGATTAAAAGTGGCAAAAATGTTGAAAAAAGGAACAGATAAAGGTTATAGAGTGTCAGGAACTGGTAAAAAGGGACAAAAGGTATCAAAAATGGTTTAAAAGGGGCATAGAATATCAAAAAATGGGTTAAGAGTTTCAGAGATGTTGCAAAAATGCCCAGAGAGAGTGGTAAAAATGAGGGGAAAGTGACAAAAAGTATAAAAAAAAGAGAAAAAAAAATGATTAAAGTGGGTTAACGTGGCAACAACAGGCAGGAAAGTAGTGAAAAGGGGTTGAGGACTGTGATTAAACAGGTAAAATGTGAGAATAAGGGCAAAAAAGTGTCACAAATTTGTTTAAAAGGGGCAAAAAGTACCGGAAAATGGGTTAAGAGTTCCAAAAATGTTGCAAAAATGTCCAGAGAGCGTGGAAAAAATGGGGGGAAAGTGACAAAAAGCACAAAAAGGAGAAAAAAATAATTAAAAGTGGGTTAAAGTGGCAACAACGGACGGGAAAAGTAGTGAAAAGGGGTTGAAGACTGTCAGTAAATGGGTGAAACGTGGGAATAAGGGGCAGAAAGTGTCAAAATGGGGTTGAACGATTTGCAAAAATAATCTAATTGCGATTTTTCCCCTGGTATTGTGATTTGATATGTGATTCTCATTAGGTTCCTCAAGTTATGCATTTTCAACAAATTCTAGCAACAAATCATTGTGTATTATAACCTACTTTCTTGTTTTGTGCTTGTTAGTCTGAAAAGTCTCATATTTTTCATCTACTTGTATTTCCCTATGTGACAAACATGGCGGCGATGATGATGTTGATGATGATGTTCAGTTCAAGTGACTTCCGGGATTAGAAGACGAGATATGGCGGCGCTCGTCTGACTTCTGGAGTGAAGTGGAGGTCCTCTGATGATCCAGGTCCCTCTGCATTGTCAGAAACAGTGAATAACATGCTTGTGGAGTTTTTAAGACTCCTATATTCAGGAAATGTGACAAGCAGACCTGGTTAGTGAGTCTGATAATCTACTGCACTAAGGGAAGTTGCTCTGAAGTTATCATGCTGCTGAGTCTGATGGGACGTTTTTGTATTTCTGCCCTAGCCTGGGCCTGAGAGGCCTGACCCACTTCCTGACCACTGGCCCATTGAGTCAGTCTCAGGCTCAGCCAGACACTAACCTCCAGTCAAAAGCCACAGTTTGCATTTACAAAGTTTAAATGAAGAGGTTTATCCACCGAACTTTGCTACAAGCAGTGTCAAAGGCAGTCTCTTCCTCATGTATTTCCCGAGGTCATCCACGGTGCCTGTGCGTTGATCTGGTGGTTGTAGCTGCTTCCTGTCAGCACAGCTTCTTTTACTTGTAACACCACTTCAGATGGTGCAGGCCGTTCAAAGACACAAACATATCGTTTGAGTCTCACAGTCATCATCGGCACAGTCAGCCACTTCAAAGATGCTTGGTTCAATGACAGCAGGCTTTATCTTTTATTAACAAGGCATGCTTATGTTATATCACTGCCTTCCTCCTCAGGGAGTTATGATGGCTGTGTTACACTATTCAAACAGCTGCAAAAGGAAATGTTACGAAGATTGACATCACGGTCATTAAAGCAGCAGAGGTATAAAATGAAATAAACTCAAGTAACAATCAGGAGTTGGTTTTTAATTTATGAGGAAATATTTGTATTGCTTTGATTGAGTTTGATTTGCCAGATCCTAAACTGTTGTCTGGGAGAAGGCTATTATAACCTGACATTCAACCCTCAGGAACCACTTTAATTTACCACCCTTTAAAGCCATTAAGGACAAAAACGTCCACTTCCAAAAAACTGCTATTAAAACCAAACAGATATTTTTCTGCTTTTATGCATAAATCTCTGAAATAACTTCAGCTCTGCCCAAAACCACCAAACAGTGGACATTTTTGTCCTTAATGGCATTTAATGGTAGTAAATTTGTTTCACAGTGTTCCCCTGACTTATTAAAGCAATTGAAATTTGAATTCAAAAATTTGCCTCAAAAGAAACTTTGTTGCAAAAAGTTAGACCATAAGCACTAAAACAGCCAACATGATGAGCAGAGAAGGAGGAAAAATTAGCCCAAATGGACAAAAATGTCCCTAGTGATGCCTGAGGGTTAAACATGAGCTTGATCAGACCAAACCTGTGATGCACCAGACGACAAACATGTACGCTACACCACTGTGCAAACATAATTCAAATGCCATCAGTCTATGTGGAAAGTGTCATCCATTCATGTTCCCTGAGCTTGCAGAGTTGGCGTGCAATTTTCTAATCATACATAGAAACCTAAACAAGAGACTAATGCATGCTTGGCATGCATGGATTTTATTTTTACTACAAACTATAGCAGCATTTCTCTACTTAGAGACCTTGAAGTCGTATAAACCAGGCAGCTAAGAGGAAACACTCCTGCAGAGATAAATCACAAGGAGAGAGAGTGCCGGAACATTTATTTTCTCCTCTCTACAATCAAGATGGAGACACAATGTGTTAATGAAAGGAGTCTGACGGGATGCCACTAAACAAGTGTACAAACATTCTTTAGGGCTCTTAAGTGCCTTAACATTCAAATGATTACAACCTGTGGTGGACTGATGGGAGAAGTGGTCAACAAGTGGTTGCAATTACCATTAAGTTAAACAGAGACACATGTAACTACACTTGATCACGGACATTGTTGCTGGAGGATGGGGGTGGGGATTACAGGAAGAGCCTTTTTGATTACTGACTACAGGGCTGACGGCGAAGCGAAACCCCAAGGACTGAAGAGCATGAGCTTATTTGTTTCATTACAGAGACTACATTGGCTTTGTTCATTTCAGTGAAGCCCACAGAGCGGCAGGGCTCAGCAGAAGCTCTGCTCTTTAATTCTACTGATCATCAGTGCTGCAGGAAGGCTGGATCTCAGGTTTACCACAGAACTGACTGGAGAAAGGTGGATATGTCTAAACATTAGGGTTTCACAAGTGGACAAAATAGCTGGTACCCTCCTGCAGGAGAAAGGAAACCCCACAGTGTCCACTGAAATAACTTCAATCTGAAAAAAGTAATAATAAAAACAAATTTGCTGAATCATTTAAAAAAAATCAAACTAATGAAACTAGCCTGGACTAAAATGATGGTACAGCTAAAAAAGATGTAAAATAATGTGTTAAACTCAGGTGTGTCCTGTAGTTAGCTCACAGGTGTGTCCAAACTTGTAATCAGTCAGTCTGCCTGTTTAAAGGCTGAAAAGTCGTCACTGTGCCGTCTGGTATCATGGAACCACACTGGACATGGAGCACAGAAAGCTAAGGAGACAGTTGTCCCAGGAGATCAGAAAGACCATGATAGACCAGCATGTTAAAGGTAAAGGCTGTAGGACCATCTCCAAGCAGCTCCATGTTCCTGTGACTACAGCTGACCAGATTCAGGAGTTTAAGGTCCATGGGCCTGGAACCAACCTCCCGAGACATGGCCGCGAGAAGAAAACTGATGACGAATTAAAGAGACGGATAATAGGAATGGCAACCAACGAGCCCTGAACCACTTCCAAAGAGATTAGAAAGTCAAGAGGCACCAGAGTCAGAACACACAATCCATCGCTGTCTGAGCCAGAGTGGACTTAGGCCGGCACTCGTGAGCCCTGAACTTGGCTGACTTCCCGGGGTCTCTGAGGACATTGTTGCCGTAAATAACGAGAAGTGACACGTTTATAAAAACGTTAATAACTTTTGAACCATAAGTCAATTTGTCATTTTGTCATTTTGCCGTTCATTTGCTACCATCGCTGTCTCCGTAGCCGTTAAGGACGCCGTTCTAGCGAGCCCAGGACGTCGCTGACTTTTCAGGGTCTTTAAAGATTAAATCCACGGCGTTAGATCCGATAATAAGCATCTTTTTGTCCATTTTTAATCCATTTTTATCATGTACTTTGGCTTTTTTTGGTGGGTAGCACCATATTTGTTGAGGGCAATGTTTACATGCAATGCATTGTGGGAGGGGCTGCCTTTCAATAGCAAGATGTTGTGTCTCTACTGCTTAGAGAAATGGCACAAGTGACTTTTTTTTCAACTTAAATATACTTTTGATTCAGCTGTGTAGTTTTAGTTAAATACTTTATTTTCTTTACTCATTTGAGGTGTTATTTTTTTCTTTTTTTTTTTTTTTAAGTCATTTATGCTTATTTTTATTTTCAGTTTAGTGTTTTTATTTTTTAAATTCAGGCTCAAACCATAAACTTTTGGTTTCAAATTTAAGTTTTTTTCAATTATTATTATTATTATTATTATTTTCAGATTAATAAAACATGGATTTAGCTCTACGTGGTATTGGTCGTCTTCCATTAAGGTCGGCCTCACACTACAGGATTTTAAGCCTGATCTGAGGCAAGATTTGCCCCCCCCCCCCCCCGATTGTGGGGTCGTGTCCAAGTGGAGCCTCATTGCAAAAGATTATTTGTCTGAGTAATCCTCATGTGTGTGGTGTCAACGCGATTCTTTGCTTCTCAAAGTCAAAGCCTTCCAGGCCCTGAATCAAAAATATCAAACATGTTTTATATTTTATATAGTTTTATAGAGTTATATGATTCTAGGTCATAGTGCCTCTGACAGAGCGCCCATGACAACCAATGAGCGTGAGCAGGCGGGGCGGCGCCACCAGCCATGGGCCCGATGCCCACGTGTGGTTGGTGTTGGTTTTAAAAATAGGGCTGCTCTGGTATCTTACTCAGCTGAAAGCCCATGCATTAAAATGTTATATAAAAACATAAACTCCACACTTGCCTTCTTACTTTTCTTAAATCTGTTTTTTACTGTCGCTGAATGCCAAAACTAGGGGAAAAAAACAATAATTGGGGTCAAAAAGCTCTTTAAAGTATTTTTTTTTATTACAGAGACTAATGGAAAATGTCCGATGTCAGCCAAACAGTTCAGTTTTAAAGCGCTCTAATGCATTCCAGGCAGCAGCATGGGCAAACAGTGATAAAAGCCTGTCAGTGTGTACATAACAGAGCCGGACCATAAACCAAGCAGAAGGAAGACCGGCACTACTGCCCTGGACAGATTTGTTCTAATTATTCAACTCTGTGACCTAAAAAATAAGAGGTGTGAATGATATCACTCTTTTTGACTTACGCTGAGACTCCTTTCAGCAAACATCGTGCTTCCACACTTCATGGAGGACTCTTCACTCATTCAACTCAAATCTGATGCAAATTAACTGTCAATGAATTTACCAAACAAGAGCTGCTCAGTCAGAGGAGAGGTTTAGACATGTACTTAAATAGTCCACCAGTGCCCTCAGAGGAAGCTGCTATTGTTAAATCATTATGAATATGAGCAGGATGAGATGTAATCCTCTCAATCACATCTCCCATAATGCTTTCTGGTGATCCCGTTAATGCCGCTGCTCTCTAAGGCTGGCTAGACACTGATTAGGCCCCGCCTCCCCCCACCAAAGGATCATGGGGTTTATCCTGTTTGTTGCTATTCATTATTTCTCCACATCAGTGTTACTCAACCCTGCTCAACCAAAGAGACAGATTACTGAAAAATACCTTTGCAAGAGACAAAAATCGAAATGGTGAGAAGTGGCAAAAATGGGTGAAAGTGGCAATAAAAATAAGTTAAAGGGGCAAAATGTTCAAAAAGCTGCAAAAAGGGGTAAAAGGGGGCAAAATTGGCATATAAAGCCGGATACAAAATAAAAAGTGACAAAAAATGGGGGAGAAGTGGCAAAAATGGGCAGAAAGTAACAAGATGGGTTAGAAGTGACACAAAAATAAGTTACACGTGGCAAAAATGATCCAAAGTGGTGAAAAAACAAGATTTGGGTTAGAAGTGACAAAAATGAGTTAAAAAAATGGTCAAAAAGTGGTAAAAAAAAATGACAAAAAGTAGTGAAAAGTGACTAAATTGGGCAAAAAGCAGCAAAAAAGAGTGAAAAGTGATGAAAATGGGGCAGAAAAAGGGCCAAAAAAAAAGGGCAAAAAGTGGCAACATTTGGGTGAGAAGTGACAAAAAATGAGTTACAGGTGGCAAAAATTATCAAAAAGTGGTAAAAACATGACAAAAAATGAGCAGAAATTGTTTAAAATGGGCAAAGGGGAGCAAAACGTAGGAGAATGGGCAAAAGCATCAAAGAGTGGCAAAAATTTGGGGGAAAAAAGTGGCATTTAATGGCATATGGCAGCTTTAATGGATGAAAAGTGGCAAAAATGGGGAAGAAATTGCAAAGTAGTAAAAAGCAGGATAAAAGAGTCAAAAACTGAAAAAAAAGTAGCAAAAAGAAATAACAAAAGTGGGCTAAAAGCAGTAAAAAATGATTAAAAGTGGCAAATAATGACAATGGTAATATAAAGACAAACTTAGAAGTTGACAATTAAAGCCCACTGTATAAGTGTGGAAACAAACTGATTAATGTGACTGGCAATGAACATCTGAGGTCAAAATTTCCCTTTATTTAAGGTTTTCTGGGGGAATAATATTTGCTGTGTACAGTGCTGTGCATGCACTCTAGAGTGGGTTAATGGGGGTGGGGAGTGGGATGGGGAGAGGTACGATGATCTGTCAGTGTGTAAATCACTTTGTGCTTCATTGTTTTGTATGAAAAGTGCTGTACGAATAAAGTTTGATTGATAAAAGGTGGCTAAACCACATGAATGAGGGGAGGCTAAAATCTTTAGCTGGTGTTTGATTTACTTCCTGTTTCCATGTTTTAATGTAATCTGCAGCCCACTGCTCATGGTGGTTTCTGTCTGAATGCGCTCTGGTGTAGGCACTGAAACTGGTTTCAAGAATGGCTTTTGGATTAAACCAAATGTAGAGAGAGGAGGGGTGTCCCCTTTCTCAGGTGTAATATATGGCCGTAAGGCACAAACATGGCTATGACCATGGCGAATCTTTCTGTAATTTAGTGGGAAAACGAATAAAAGATACCTGAAGTCTAAAGAGTCAGAGTCTAAAAACCTGGCTGGGTAGGGCCCTTCTTTTTAGGGGTGCTGAGGCGTGATGTAGGGATGCTACCACCCCCGTTTAAAGGGTCTAAAACAGCCCATAATCTGGAGGATTATGTCCTTGTGTCTGTCGTCTCTCACATTTCTAAACCTCAGCTCAGTCTGATATCACTGCAGCTCTAGACATCATAAATAAGTCAACAAACACTTTTAGGAAAATAACAGCATTGGTGTTTAGATAAAGACAACACTTGTCTGTGTTCTGTTCAGCCACCTGTTAGAATAAAGAGAGGAAGATGATTAGAAATACGGGCCGTGTTATTCTGAAAGGAGAGCTGTCTGCTGGTGAGTCTCGTGTGCCTGGGGTGGAGTGAAACCTGACACGTGGATATAAAGATATCCATGCTATATTCTTCCACCTTGACACGAATAGCCAAGGGGAAAGCCATGAAATGAAGACGCACACGGAGGAGAGAGGATCAAAGAGAACCAGTAAACCTGGCCTGTAATCTTCCCGATGTGGAATCAGAAATCTAAGGAACAGTTGGTCAACAGGTGTGGACTTAAAGACTGAACACGGTTAATGAAAAAGTCAGGACTGGTACGGAGTGGGTATGTCGAGCACAGAGGAGGAAAGCTCGACTGTTTCCACATTTATGAAGACATTTGTGGCCTCTAATCGGCTTTAGTGAACTGACATTAAGTAGTATTACTCCTAATATAGGAGCATGATAAAAAAATGTAGTTACAGAAATCTAGGGATTAAAGAGGATGGTTTTGACGAGTGCTCAGCGAGGGTTTGACTGAGTTTAACGCGGGGTTATGAGGAGGTCAGGAGCTTTAATATGACATTCTCCCTCCTGAGGCCCAAGCTTCCATTTGTGCATTTCTCATTTCTCCTCGTTATTTAGGGTTAGTAGGACCTGATTATTATAATAACTGAACACTGGACCTCAGCAACAAGTGGTTTAAAAAACAGATCTTCTCATGTGAGGACAGTGGGAAACTGGTCAGTTATTTTCTGGCAGATTCAGGTTGAAACCAAACTCGAAAATCAGGAGAATCCGTCGTTATTCAGTTATTCCGTTTTTGACCAAAAAGGGAAAAAAAAACGGAAAAACAAGGTCATTTTTCTGGTTTTTAATTTTGGTCACAAATACGGAAAAACAAATACCAACATTTTAAAAAAGGGTCTGATTATTGTTTTTTCACTCTGTTATTTTGTTTTCTTCATTTAATGAAATAACTGAGGAAACGGAAATCATGTGACCCATGAGGAAAGGTGAGCTTTTCAAAATTAAAGCCTCCCTGTCAAACAAGAGCCATCCATTGACTTTTATAATATTAGTATTATCTATCTATCTATCTATCTATCTATTGATCAATCTATCTATCTATCTATCTATCTATTGATCTATCTATCTATCTATCTATCTATCTATTGATCTATCTATCTATCTATCTATCTATCTATCTATCTATCTATCTATTGATCTATACACAGGTGTGTGTGTGTGTGTGTGTGTGTGTATATAGGTATGAAATAATGCCCCATTTACACGACAACATTTTCGAGTGAAAATGCAAAAGTTTTGTAGTGTTTTGGCTGTCTGTTCACACGACAACGGTGTTTTGGTGCCTGAAAACGGAACCTTTTGGAAACGGGCTCCAGAGTGGGAGTTTTTCAAAGCGCCCTCGTCTCCGTCTCCATGTAAACAGGGAAAACGGCACTGTCTGAAAATGAGCATGCGCACTGCGGCTGCAGTAAATATCCATGTATGAGTAGACTTATAACACATGCGTGGACGGGAAGCCCAAAACAAAGATGGCCGACACCAGTGTAATGTTCGTACTCCTCACTCTTTTGAATTTAACTGTACTTCTCCAGCAAAGTGTTGATTTACTTCACCATCACTTGGCTCAGCGGAGACGTATTTTGTGCCTGCACCAGATTCTGACTCGACCCATACGCCCTTCGACGGCGTAAGAAGGTCTCCGGTTCACTTCCTGGTCAGAGTTTGCATGTTCTCCCCGTGCATGTGTGGGTTCTTTTACAGGTACTCCAGCTTCCTCCCACCACCAAAATCATGCTCGTTAGGTTAACTGGTCACTCTAAATTGGCCAGAGTGGTTTAGCAAGTCAGAGTGAGATCAGTTCCTATATCGCAGCCAACCACAAGGGGGCGACTGAGATATTTTAGCGAAATACTTCTGTGGCTGTCATGTTGTCGGTGCTGTGTTGTGATAAATGAAACCCCAGGCAGAAAAACTGCACTCCCAACTCTCCTGAAAGCTGAAAGTTACCACAGTGTCAGTTTTGATCAAGAATGAACTGATAAATTCATGTTTAACGTGAATTTTATTCTCTAATGATGGCTCACAGCTGGATTTTTAAAAATGGATGAAACATAAAGTCATTCCTGATGAAACTGTTTCAGCCTCTGTTGTATTTGGAGTAGTTTTATTTTAATAGTTTAAGGGAGCTTACAAAGTTGATGACCACTGCTGGAGGCCGGTATCATGAGCACATATTTGAAAGAAAGGCGAAGCACAAGTCAAATATTTTGTACGCATTTAAAATCCAGATTCGGCACCCTTGGGTACCTCTCTGCAACATAGCTGGACCTGTGGTGACATTTTTAACAGAACAAGGCCTTGCTTCAACTTTGAGTAAAACCTGAGATGTTCAGTCATTCCGGGATTCATGAAAACTAACAGATAAGGGGCAGAAACCGCTCTACACTGAGTCTCACCAACAACCCTGAGGTATCTCCCTGGGATAAATGGTGCAGGAACCACCTACACACGGACATGTGATGTGATTTTCCACTCATGTGCCAGAGTTAGACCGAGTGGCTCTGAAATATGGGACTGGATAAAGGAGTGCACTTGGTTTCCCTTTGAACAAACCTCAGCTCTGTCCCATCTTCCTGTGCTGACGGCATCATGAGTTTCCTCCTATTCTACTTTAAAAAGCTTTTCCAGAAACCCTTTTGCACATTTCTTTGTTCTCTTCTAGAACAAACCCTGAACAATGCCGGGGCATCCTGTGAGACGGAGACCGCTTCGTCTGATCTCTAGACAGAGGTGAGAGCGTTATGACGTCAGTCTCGGCTCATGCACTTAACAGCTGCTCAGAGCTATGACATTAATACGACAACTATATGAAAGCAAGAGAATGGCCCCTGAAAAACAAACAGAATAAACAATGATGGCTAAGAATGAGAAAAATAAAAGCCGTAAAACCAGTAAAAACAATAAAATCATAAAAGAGTGCCTTTCAGCAGTTGGTATCAGCCCGACAGTCTGACAGCAGAGAGACCTCACTGGTCCTCAGGTCTCACAGGGAGGGATGTGTGTGTGGCGCCTGCAGAGTAAGGGAAGGAGACTCTGTGGTGCTGAACTGGGCAGCATACAAAGACAGAATGACTTATAACTTGCATAAAAATGTATATGAAGATATTCAAACCCAACTCCAAGAAAAGTTGGGCTGCTATGTAAAATGTAGACACAGCAAAACGCATTGTCAAATCTCATAAAGACATATTTAATTCACAATAGAACACAGGTGTCAAACTCAAGGCCCGGGGGCCCAATCCGGCCCGTGGAACAGTTTAATCCGGCCCCCAAGATGATCCCATGTTTCTGTTCTAACTGGTCCATCAGTCTGAGGTCTGCACATTTCCTCAAGTATAAAATGTGAACTTATCCTTGATGATTTAAGATTTCCTTGTTAATTCACAAAATCTGAAAAAGTGAGGAGTAAAAATATCTAGATAAGAGGTCAGGAATGTGGGAAAAGAAATTTATTTGTGTTTTAATTTCACATTTTCAATTTAGCATCTCACAACTAGGACTCAAACTTAGGATGTTGACGTTTAATTTCATACTTTGAGTATCTCAACTCATAATTTTGACTTCTAATATAATTTTTTTTTTTTTAAGATTTATTTTTGGCCTTTTTGCCTTTATTTGATAGGACAGTGGATAGAGTCGGAGACAGGGGAGAGAGCAGGGAGAGACATGCAGGAAATAGTGCCACGGGCCGGATTCAAACCCGGGTCACCTGTGTATATGGCATGCGCCTTAACCACTGGACTACCGGCGCGCCAATTTCTAATATAATATTTTGAGCTTTAATTTCATAATTCTAATTTTTAGGTGATCTTTTGACCTTTTTAACCAATTATTTTGTATCCTATCTCATATTTTCAACTCCAAACTCTGATGTCATAATCCCATAGTTTGACCTTTTAGACTCAATTAAAAAATTTTGAATCATATTTTCAGTTTTAATTTCAAGATTACAAATTTTATTCCATATTTTGACCTTTTAAACTCATGATTGTCACTTCTTTCTAATATATTAGCCTTTTAAAAACATTATTTTCCAATGTTAATTTCATGTTTTGTCATTTTTGAACTAATAAATTTACTTTTCTCAGATTGTGAACCCTTAAACTTATTTATCTAACTTTTTAAATGTTGTTTATCATCAGTGAGTTTTATTCCCATATTTTACTACCAGTAAAACAAGGTTGACAGTTTATGGTTAAGAGGGTGACCCTGTTAGGCCCTCAGGTTAGTCCTGAATCCAGAATCCCTCCCTATCACCCTCCTGTGGTTGAGTTTGACACCCCTTCATAGAGCAGATGTTAAAATTTAAAATTTCATGAAAAAAATTCCCCACTTCTTTTAACAACAGTCTGTAAACATCTAGGAAGTGAAAGGAGCAGCTGATGGAGTTTTTGGAGAGGAATGTTGTCCCATTCTTGTCTGATGTAGGGTTCTAGCTGCTCAACAGTCCTCAGTCGTCTTTGCCGTGCTTTTCCTTTTCTGATGCTCTATGCTCTATCGGTGAAAGGTCTGGACTGCAAATGGGCCAGTTCAGCCCGCTGACTCTTCTCCTGTGAAGCCATGCTGTTGTGATAGATTTGTCAGCCTTTCCTGACAGAGACGTTATCTGGATGGGAGCATATGTTGTTCTTAAACATCTATCTACTTTTCCCCTCACCATAGTTGCTAAAGCAGCACCATCAGAGATGTAGGCTTTGACCTGTGTGTTGATAACAAGCTGGATGGCCCCTCCACTCTTCAGTCTGCAGGACACGGCGTCCATGATACCCTAAAAGAATGTTAAATTTTGATTGGTCCAGAGAAGACAGCAGCATTTCCGGCTCCTGTTCTCGTATGGCTTCTTCTTTGCATGATCCAGCTTTAACTGTTATTTGTGGATGGCACACTGTGTTGACGGGTTCTGGAAGTGTTCCTGAGCCCATGCAGTGATTCCCAGCTCAGAATGATGACTGGTTTTACTGCAGTGCCGCCTGAGGGCCAGAAGCTCACCAGCATCCATTATTGACCTTTGACCTCATCACTAGCACAGAAATGTGTCCAGATTCTCTGAATCGTTTGATATCAGACTGTAGATGGAGGGATATTTATAAACCATGCTATTTCACACTGAGGAACATTTTTCTGAATTTGTTCCAGTTTTTTTAGAGACAGATTTTTGCAGATAGAAAGTCATGTCATTGCTGGGTTTCCATTACAGTTTTCCGCAAAATAAAAGTGATATTTCTTTAATTTCGCCTAAGTACAATTAGGCTTTGAATGTGTTTCCACTGAAGGGAGTTTCGGGCATTTCTCGTAAAATCTCACGTGACTCCGCTGTGAGGAAGCTGGACGCTAAAACCTGTTGCGTGTTGGTACGGTTATGATTACATCTACGGCGGTTACCATGACAACCTTGAACAAAAGACGAAGGCAACGGATGATAGTTCAGAGGAAAGGTCTGTATGTATGGCCAAAGCCATGTTTAAGGGTTTAAGTATGATAAGAAAAGTCTCATCTCTTCTGTCCACACGTATGTGTAGTGGTCACATGACTCCACACGCTACATCCCGTGACGTGTAAATGTGGAAAAAGTGTTTCCATTGCACTTCTGTGATTTATTTCTATATCAAAACTTCTGAAAAACCTCCTTGTCAGAGCAGAAGAACTTTTTAGCCATATCAGAGAGGTTTTTCGAGATTCAGGTGTTTCCAGTACCAGTTTTTATTGTGCTATTTAGATTTTGGGCATTTCAACGGGTAATGGAAACGCTACTGACCTGCTGACCTCCAGATGTTTTTCATTGGTACCACTTACTTTTAAGTCTGCTGCCATCAAACTCTAAGTGAGCTGATATTTGTCATGAAATGTTAAAATGTCTCAGTTTCAACATCTGATATTTTGTTTATGTTCTGTTGTTAATAAAATATGGGTTTATGAGATTTGACAATCATTGCATTGTTTATTCACATTTTGCACAGTTGTACAGTTTTATATATTTAAAAGGGCTGCATGGTGGTGAAGGGATGAGCGCTACTGCCTCTTAGAAAGAAGGGTTGTGGTTCAAATCCCAGTCAGGCAGGGTCTGTCTGCGTTGAGCAGCATGTTCTTATTTTACATCAGCGGTGTCAGACTCAATCACAGCAGGGGCCGAATTCTGAATTGTGGTCTAACCTGAGGGCCAAACAGGGTCAACATTCAACCACAAACCTCATTTTCACCAGCAATGAATTATGAGGGGAAAAAACCTTAGCACTGATAAATACTTTAGAGATTTTAAAAAGTTATTAAAAAAAAAAAGTTTAAAAGCTCAAAATCTGAGATGAAAAGTAAAACCTAGTAGCTCAAAAAGTCAAAACATGGCATTTAAAGTCAAAATCATTTTTTTAAATGAAAACGAAAATAAGATAGAATTGGAAATCAGCATTTTTGATAGTCAAATCTTGAGTTAAAAATTAAAAATCATAGGTTTGAAACATCAAAGTGTATAAATTCTTAACTGTTGAGTTTCAGAGGTCAAAATATGACTCAAATTTCAAGATTGAAGATTGATTGAAAGATTGAAAAGGTCACATTCTAAATTGAAAGTCAAAGTAAGGAGCTAAAAAGGTCAAAATGGAAGATTAAATTCAACATCATGAGTTTAAAAGGTCAAAATCTTACTAAAAATTTAAAATTGTGAATCTTGAAGGTCAAAATAAGATAAATATTCAAAACTATGAATTGAAAAGGTCAAAATATGGCTTAAAAATTCAAAAATTGTCTCTTAATTGACTGCAGGTGTGAATGCTGAGCTGCTTGTCTGTCTCTTTATATGAATGCTGTGACTGACTGACGACCAGTCAAAGTTGAACCCAACCTCTGGATAGTGCTGAGGCTGATATAGTTGTAATCCCATTGATTGTGTGCAAAGTGTTAATTGGCTGCAGAGAAGCCAACTAAACTGTAACTTTAATAGTCTTAAAAACTGTATTTTAAAAAAAAATCACTATATTGTTGGTTCCTATGTCTAAGCCATGGTTTCAGACCACACATTAGTTGGAAAATTATAATCTAGAATAGGGTGTGGTGGGTAGAGGTGCAGAAAAATACAGCTACAATCCTCCATGCTGGAATATCTGAAAAGGAGCTTTTGTTCATTAGTGTTCAGTGAATACAGCTCTCTGATAACATCACTGTTCCTTTCAGGCTCTCTACAAAGCTCAGGAACCTGGGACTTCATGCCTCACTGTGCATGTGGATCACTGACATCCTGACAGGCAAACCCCTGGAGGTAATCATTCCAGCTGTTTAGAGTGCCTTGACCCCTGTTGTACATTGTGTCCATACTCCTATAAACAGCTACTATTGATTCTGACTCCTCATCAAGTCTGTAGGAAATAGAAGACCCACTGTTCAAATCAAGGACCAAAACCAACTCAGTTTTGACAAAAATGTCACACTGGAGGAATTCAATTGTCCTTTAGACACAATAGATGGCTCTTGTTTCACATGGAGGCTTTTATTTTGAAAAGCTCACTTTCAACAACGGGTCACATGATTTCCTTTTCCTCAAGTATTTCATTTAATGAAGAAAACAAAATAACGGAATTGAAAAAACAAACAAAAATGTCTCGTTTTTCCATTTTTGGTTAAAACAAAAAACAGAATAATGTGATTTTCTCCCATTTTTTTGAGTCTGGTTTCAACCAGGAAATGGATCTGCCAGAAAACACACTGACCCTGAGCGTAGCGAGCTAGAGGGAGTGTAGACCTGACGGAGTCCAGGTAAACAGGGGCAGTTTTGGAAACTGCTTTGAAAGCAATGATTAGAGTTTTAAATTTGATATTTTAAGAGTGTTTTCTGAGTTTGCAGGTGTTTTCGCAGTTTGCAGTTGTTTTCTGAGTTTGCTGGTATTTTCTGAGTTTTCTGGTATTTTCTGAGTTTGCTGGTATTTTCTGAGTTTGCTGGTATTTTCTGAGTTTGCTGGTATTTTCTGAGTTTGTGTGTTTTCTGAGTTTGCTGGTGTTTTCTGAGTTTGTGTGTGTTTTGAGTTTGCGTGTATTTTCTGAGTTTGCTGGTGTTTTCTGAGTTTGCTGGTGTTTTCTGAGTTTGTGTGTTTTTTGAGTTTGCGTGTATTTTCTGAGTTTGCTGGTGTTTTCTGAGTTTGTGTGTATTTTTTGAGTTTGCGTGTATTTTCTGAGTTTGCAGGTATTTTCTGAGTTTGCTGGTGTTTTCTGAGTTTGCGTGTATTTTCTGAGTTTGCTGGTGTTTTCTGAGTTTGCGTGTATTTTCTGAGTTTGCTGGTGTTTTCTGAGTTTGTGTGTATTTTCTGAGTTTGCTGGTGTTTTCTGAGTTTGTGTGTGTTTTTTGAGTTTGCGTGTATTTTCTGAGTTTGCAGGTATTTTCTGAGTTTGCAGGTATTTTCTGAGTTTGCAGGTATTTTCTGAGTTTGCTGGTGTTTTCTGAGTTTACAGGGTGTTTCGGCATTTGCAGGGCACATGTTATAACATTGATCCAGGTGTTTTTTTGAGTTTGCGTGTATTTTCTGAGTTTGCTGGTATTTTCTGAGTTTGCTGGTATTTTCTGAGTTTGTGTGTTTTCTGAGTTTGCTGGTGTTTTCTGAGTTGTGTGTGTTTTCTGAGTTTGCTGGTGTTTTCTGAGTTTGTGTGTTTTTTGAGTTTGCGTGTATTTTCTGAGTTTGCTGGTGTTTTCTGAGTTTGTGTGTTTTCTGAGTTTGCTGGTGTTTTCTGAGTTTGCGTGTATTTTCTGAGTTTGTGTGTATTTTCTGAGTTTGCGTGTATTTTCTGAGTTTGCAGGTATTTTCTGAGTTTGTGTGTTTTCTGAGTTTGCTGGTGTTTTCTGAGTTTGCGTGTATTTTCTGAGTTTGCGTGTATTTTCTGAGTTTGCAGGTATTTTCTGAGTTTGTGTGTTTTCTGAGTTTGCTGGTGTTTTCTGAGTTTGCAGGTATTTTCTGAGTTTGCTGGTATTTTCTGAGTTTACAGGGTGTTTCGGCATTTGCAGGGCACATGTTATAACATTGATCCAGGTGTTTTTTTGAGTTTGCGTGTATTTTCTGAGTTTGCTGGTATTTTCTGAGTTTGTGTGTTTTCTGAGTTTGCTGGTGTTTTCTGAGTTTGTGTGTGTTTTCTGAGTTTGCTGGTGTTTTCTGAGTTTGTGTGTTTTTTGAGTTTGCGTGTATTTTCTGAGTTTGCTGGTGTTTTCTGAGTTTGTGTGTGTTTTTTGAGTTTGCGTGTATTTTCTGAGTTTGCTGGTGTTTTCTGAGTTTGCGTGTATTTTCTGAGTTTGCTGGTATTTTCTGAGTTTGCTGGTATTTTCTGAGTTTGCTGGTGTTTTCTGAGTTTACAGGGTGTTTCGGCATTTGCAGGGCACATGTTATAACATTGATCCAGGTGTTTTTTTGAGTTTGCGTGTATTTTCTGAGTTTGTGGGTGTTTTCTGAGTTTACAGGGTGTTTCGGCATTTGCAGGGCACATGTTGTAACATCGATCCAGGTGTTTTCTGAATATGCAAGTGTTGTGGCATTTGCATGTGTTGTGACCCTTCTCGGCCACTGTAGGTAGGGTCTGATCCTCTTGATGTTATAGAGAGCAAATTGGCAGGACCGAGCAATCAAGGCCACAAGAACCTGGAAGGTTTGCTGCTCATCAGTCATGACACCCTGACTTCTGGCAGACTTAGTGGGCAGGAGTTTATTTGATCCAGGCTGGATATTGATCTGAGGTTTCACAGCAGGACTGGCTGAGCTGAAGGTGACGTTCCCTCATCCATTTACAAATATCAGCAAGGAGGGACGAGATCTGAGATGAATGCAAGTACGGGTCATTATAATGAGTAAAGTCTGTCACCACTTTTGTGCTTTAAAATATTAACTTAAAAATGTACAATAAAGGCAAACGTCTGAAAAGAAATCCACAATTCAAACAACAGAGGATGTGTGCACACACAGCATCAACATACGGTCATTATTAGTGGTGTGTGTCTGCTGGTGTAATTGCATGTGGGGATGAGGACCCAGAGGGCTGCAAAGCTAAGATAAGAAGCAGCCAGTGTGCAGTGTGTTAAGCCAGGGAGGATAAGCCAGGCCTGTCTGTCCTGCCAGAGACGGAGCAGGCAAGAAGCAGGAGCCGCAACAGCTTGAAGACCAGCGGCACTGACTCACAAGCCCTAAAGCCAAACTCTGTTTGTTACCCCGACATTCTGCAAATATCGAACTCATGTCTGAATAAATAGCAATCATTTATCTTGTTGGATCTCAAAAGACACGTTTCAGTCCAAACTGGCTGCACTCCATGTTCAAATGTGGTCCAGGGTGTGCAGCAAGTTGCAAGAACAACTCTGATAACTGGAATAATTACCTTGTAAATCTTTATCCTGGCACTGACATGCTGGAGTTACACCCCTGCACTGCTCATGTGCTTAACTTTGCACTAATGGAATCCCTGTAGTAGCGGAGCGCTCTCACCAACACTTAAAAATCTTTAAAAATATAAGAATGCAGCATGTAGGCAGGAAAGCAAAGGTTGCATCTTTTTTTGAACTGCCTGAATAATTTATGTCCGTGGGGTTACAGGAAATGGAGGAAGCAACCACTCACAGTCAATGAACCCTTACTTCCTCAGCATATTGAGATCCACTCATGTCTTTGATGAGCTTTTGATGATGGAGCCTTGGCAAAGAGGGGCAAATGTGCACCTCATCGCCTGGAGGCTGCTGCCAAGTGGGCTGTGAGGTGGTTTGGCTGTCACTGTGAGCGCGAAGGAGGCCTGGCGGAACAGACAGCGGAGAAAATGAGAAGGGATGGAGTGGGTAATGAAAGAAAGACGTTAATGGCGGGGCTCATGGCCAGATGCATTGCAATCCCAAGTCAAAAGGTGACAGATGAACGGCTGGACCGAGGAATGGAGAGCAAAGTTATTCAGGTCTCTTTTTTCTAAACATGACGAGAAACACAGTCGGCATCTTATCCCCGAAAACAGGGGTGTTAAACTCAAGGCCCGGGGGCCAAATCTGGCCCGTGGCACAGTTACTACCGGTCCGCAAGATCATATCCGATTCTTATTATAAATGGGCTGAAAATATGAGGTCTGCAGATTTCCCCCAGAATAAAAATGTAAACTCAGCCATGATGGTATGAAATATCCTTGAGTCATAAAAATGTTTAAAAAAAAGAGCAAAAAAAAAAAACTAGATAAAAAGAAATGTGGGGCAACAAATTCATTTGTGTTTCAATATTTTCAATTTTGCATTGTACAATTCTGACTTCAATCTATTATTTGGACTTTTATTTTATATTTTGACCATTTTCAATTGATTTTTTTTTTTTTTAAATTATTATCAAATATCTTGTCCTTTTTAATTTATAATTTTGATTTTATCTCATATTTTCACCTTTCCAATTTATTATTTGGACTTTTATTTCATATTTTGACCATTTTTGATTGGTTATTTTGATTTTTTATCTCATATTTTGATTTTTTCAATTTATTATTTTGACTTTTTATGTGATATTTTGACCTTTTAAATGCACCATTTTCAATTTTAAGCCTTATCTTTGTCTTGAAAAGGAGATTGTGACTTTCTTGTTTTTATAAATTTGCCTTTTTAGAGCATTATTTTAACATCTAATTTCATGTTTTGACTTTTTGAAAAAAGGAAAATAAGTTTGACTTTTATATCAGATTTTGAGCCTTTTAACTTATCATTTGGACTTTTCAGCTAATTAATATATTACTGGTGAAAAATTAGTTTGGCAGTTTGGTTAAATGTGGACCCTGTTAGGCCTTCAGGTTAGACCATAATTCAGAATCAGGCCCCTTCTGTGACTGAGTTTGACACCCCTGCCCTTAAAGATGCTCCAGCCTCTAGAGAAGCATAACCACACATTGATTCTCTTACAGCACTGTGTGAAATAGCCTCAGCGTTCTGCTACTAAGGACAGGAAGTGAGGGCTCATTTCTTCTCTTTGTGCCCAGTGGGACATGACTTATGTGAGATTTCATACTGCAAATAAGGGAGGAGGAGGAGGGAGTTAGCCCACTATCCAAGGCGATGAGCAGACAAAGCCGACCATCCAAGCAGAAACTAAGATGGCCGATTCAAACTTTGTTTTAATCCTGAACTAAAGAAACTTTTCAGAGTTAAGATGGAAAACAGATTCCTGTTAAACTCCGGGTCATTAAATGAAGATGAAGCCAGTCTGACCTGAAGACTGTGAGCTGGTATTCCTACTGTTTTTACATTTGACTCACTCTCTTTATTTAGCAGTAGTAACTATTATGGTTTAATGCTACGACTGCATTCCAAATTATTATGCAAATTTAACTTTAGTGTTATAAACATTGAATGTCTTGTAACTCAGTAGTGCAATGTCTTGGACAAGGTATGAAAACATTCAATATTTCAGGAAAACTTCAGTGTGATCATCGTACTGTGAAGAAATTTGTGTCTGATTCAGAGCACAGACGGGTTCCTGCAGATAAAGGCATAATGAGGAAGGTTTCTGACAGACAAATTCATCAGATTAAGAAAGCAGCTGCTAAAATGTCATTACAAAGCAGCAAACAGGTATTTGAAGCTGCTGGTGCCTCTGGAGTCCCACCAACCTCAAGGTGTAGGATCCTCCAGAGGCTTGCAGTCGTGTATAAACCTACTATTCAGCCTCCCCTAACCAATGCTCACAAGCAGAAACGGTTGCAGTGGGCCCAGAAACACATGAAGACTCATTTTCAAACAGTCTTGTTTACTGATGAATGCCGTGCAACCCTGGATGGTCCAGATGGAGGAGTAGTGGATGGTTGGTGGATGGCCACCATGTCCCAACAAGGCTGTGACGACAGCAAGGAGGGGGCGGAGTCATGTTTTGGGCCAGAATCATGGGGAGAGAGCTGGTAGGCCCCTTTAGGGTCCCTGAAGGTGAGAAAATGACCTCGGCAAAGTATCTAGAGTTTCTGACTGACCGCTTTCTTCCATGGTACAAAAAGAAGAACCGTGCCTTCTGTAGCAAAATGATTTTCATGCATGACAATGAACCATCTCATGCTGCAAAGAATCCCTCTGTGTCATTGGCTGCTATGGGCATAAAAGGAGAGAAACTCATGGTGTGGCCCCCATCCTCCCCTGACCTTTAACCCTACTGAGAACCTTTGCAGCATCCTCAAGCTAAAGATCTATGAGGGTGGGAGGCAGTTCACATCAGAACAGCAGCTCTGGGAGGATATTCTGACATCCTGCAAAGAAATTCAAGCAGAAACTCTCCAAACTCACAAGTTCAATGGATGCAAGAATAGTGAAGGTGATATCAGAGAAGGGCTCCTATGTTAACATGGAACTTGGCCTGTTTTGATTGAAATAGCTTTGATTTTGGTTAATATGACCTCCTAATGTTGCAAATTCAACAAACAATTTTTTCCGTTTCCATAAAGCAACAGTTGGAAAGAGTACCAAAAACCCAACCAGTACCATCCCAGTTTTGGACACCCTTCTGTAGAAGTACCAATCTTACCTCTCCGTCCCAGATAGGTGGAGCTACACACACAACAACAGGGGATGGCACTGACGTCACGTCAGCGACCGCTCGGCTCCAGGCTGCAAAACACGTAGGTCTCTGTGAGGAGCACCGAAATCGGTAGAAAAAATGGACTAATATCTGCTTCAATCAGGGATACTTCAACAGTGATCCAGGCTGTGTCCTAGTCTGTGGATACTGGTATCTGGCCACAAATTAAGTTTCCTGATGTTTAACTGGACCTGATTTAAAGAGCACAAAGCAGAGCCTGAGGCTCCGTCAGCCTGGTCTATCTGTGATGGACGTGAAACTAAATTGATGCTGAAGTTTTGTGAATACAAAGCTTTAGATCAGCTGATTCTCTGAATTGTACCTAGTCATTCATCCACTTCTTACTTTAGGTAAACTGTGAAAAGATCACTCTGTGGTTGTTGAACGTTCTTGTAACATTTCAGGCTGCAGCCTGTTTTAAAATGAGACCAGCGCACCCAGGATCTCTGACTTAATCTAAACTTAGCACAAAATGTAAGGAAATTTGTGTTTGGTAGATTATTTCTCTGGTGTAACAGAGCTTCTTGGCGATAAATTATATATGTTGGAAAGCCTGTTTATTTTCATTTTAAATGGAGCTACATTTGTAAATCAAATCAAATCAACTTTATTTGTAAAGCACATTTCATACAGGCGTAAACTCAATGTGCTTTACAGAAGATTAAAAAAAACAGAAAAAGCAATCAGCAATTCAAGCAACCCCCACCACCACCACCACCACCACCACCACCACAACACACACACACACACACCCCCACACATATATACACACATATTGTAAGGAACATGCATTTGTGGGATGAGCAGCAGAGCTGAGCATGTGGGTTGCGCCCATGAAAAATTTGCCAAATCTTCTCTGCCAATGCAAAACAGCTGATTCTGCCATTGACTCTTGTTTGGTGTTTGGTTAGGGTTAGGCCTCCTGGCAGCCCTATGAGACCGGAGTCTGGCTGCGTGCAGTCTGTTCTGGATCGTCTGGCAAAGAGCCAAACTGTCCTGCAAACCTTGACTGGATATCTGTAGAGTATCTCGGTGCTTAGCTCTCTGTATTTTCTCAAGTAGCTCACCCATCACTGGTATTTTCAGTGCTACACACAGGCGGGATGAAACTGCCTCTGATGTGCCATGGGAGATTAAAGGGGACATATTATGCAAAACTCTCTTTTTCAGGCTTTTTAACAAAAATATGTGCTCCCGGCCTGGAGTTAGCCCCACCCCCAGGCTCGGTTGGCTGTCCCCGCTTGGAAGAAAGTTGTGAAAGTCGCGCTTGGTGGGCAGGCTGTTAGGTTGATCCAAAGTTCGGTTGAGACCGTGATTTCAATATGGTAGCCTCCACTGATTGGCTTCAAAAGCCGTTTTACTCCGCCTTTTGTAAGCAGACGACTGACGTCACATGGCGTTTGTCCAATTCTTTGGACAAACGCACAGTCTATGGGTGAGCCACATCCATTAAGCCACACCCATTTTCTGGAAAGAGGGTGGAGTCAGGCAACTCATTAACATTTAAAGACACAGAAACAGCTCGTTCTGAGCAGGGCTGAAACAGAGGACTTTTTAGATGTGCAAAAATCCAATACTGGAGTGTTTTTTTCTCAGCAACACTTTACAGATATGTTTTGGAGACTCTGAGACTGATATAAACTTGTCTTTAAGGGGTAAAATATGTCCCCTTTAAAGTCTGAGATGAATTTCACCAGGGGACAGTCGAGTGAATGCTATTGAACTGTATTGATTTTGAGGTGTTATGAGCATAAGATGGTGCTGTTCTGTAAAGTTGGATCTGGCAGGGAGAAACTGAAATAAAACTGCCCACAGGGACACCCATGTTTGTTGAATCTGTTGCTTATAAAGAGTGAATAAACTTAAACATTATAGTTATGAGTCTCTTAAGAATGTGAAAGGTTGCTGTGGTTAAAATGTTCTTTTTGCTGCCTCCTTCATCGTCTCTTTTCCTTTTCTTTGCATGATGAATGGTACCACTGCTTAATGAGTCATACAAGCTGGCTGCAGATTTATCAGTGAATTCCAACACTGCAGCACTGATTTTAGCAGTGTTTATTTAGTAAACACAGTGTGGAGGAACTGGATGAGATTTCTGTTGATAAAAAAGCTAAAAAAGATTTGCACTCAGACTGAAGGTTCAACAGAACAGTCTCATAAACTCAGCACCCTTAGCCGACATACATTATGAATACATTATGATATATTATAAATATATTATGATGGATTTTCTTCAGAACGTGAGGGAAGCAGGAAGAAATGCCTCGTTGCTTTTATAAATTCAGGCGGATGATTTCACCCATGTCAGTCTGAGCGTGAAGCAAAGCGAGGTCGCTGCTGTCTCTGGTCACAGATTTTTTTTTTTTCCACCTGTGGGTCTGATTCACAAAAAGGTTGTCTGGCTTTTAAACCTGCTCAAACTGTAGCAATGAGTCATAAAGACACCAATTCACTAAACACACACACACACACACATGCAAGGTTTCAAAAGCTGGTGGAGCTGTTCTGCAGAACAAATAGCACCTCTGTGCTGCAGAGATTTCTGCACACAATTTAAAAACCATCGGTTCTTTTCTGTCAAATCAGCCTCACTATTAAAAACAGAAACAAAAAGTTCAATACATTTAGGATAAAAAATCAGTCTAAGTTTGTGATAACTTCCTACTACAGGGCAAGAGTTACTAACCCAATGCAAGTTTTATTGAGAAAAAACCTAGACACCAGATCTGTCTGACAGATTAAACAACTGAAAAGAGTTTAAAAAATTAGAAATATCTAAAGATTCCCGACGTGTTTGTGTCAGCAGGCAGATCCATCTTGCAGATCTCCTCTGACAATCATGCCCTTTAAAAGCAAAAAGACCAATCAGGGTCCTTTAAGGAGAATGAGGTTGCAGCTACAGGCATACGTGTATTTAACCCCTTAGACCAGGGGTGTCAAACTCAATCACAGCAGGGTCCAGATTCTGAATTCAGATCTAACCTGAGGGACAGGGTCAACATTCAACCATAATGAAATATGGAAAAACATAACTGATGATAGATGATTTTGACATTAAAAAAAATCTTAATTATACATTTATAAAGTCTCAAAATCTGAGATAAAAAGACAAATGTGTTAGTTAAGATATCAAAGCATGAAATTGAAATTCAAAATTAAGTTTTTAAAAGGAAAAAATATTAAAAACAAATTTGAAATAAGTTTTATAGGTCAAAATATGACATAAAATAAAAAAAACACAAGTTTTAAACATCAAAATACGATATAAAATTTGAAATCATGAGTTTAAAAGGTAAAAATAAGAAATCAAAGTTAAAATAATTAGTTTCAAAGGTCAAAATAAGATATTAAAAAAATCTGATTTTAAAGGTAAACATATGAGATAAAAAGTTGAAATCATGAGTTTAGAAGGAAAAAAGAGATAAAATCGTTTTAAAGGTCAATATGTGACATAGGATTTTAAATCATTAGTATGAAAGGTAAAAATATGAGATAAAATTCAAATCATAGGTTCTAAATTTTAATCTGAGTTTTTAAAGGGCGAAATACAGGATTAAAAGTCTAGGTTAGGAGTTTAAAAAGGCAAAAATGTGGGATAAAATTCAAAATCATGAGTTGAAAAGGTCACTTGAAATTTTAAAATGTCATTCTAAAAGGTCAAAATAAGAAATTCAAAGACAAAATCATAAGTGTAAGTTTTAATTTTGAGATGCAAAATTGAAAATTTGACACGAAAATAAAAACTAATTTCATGACTTTCTTGGCTTCTTGGCTTTTTAATGAATATTTTTTCTTTTTCCTTTTTCAAATGTGGATGACTAAAAAGGATATTTCAAACCAACAAGGTAAAATTTACATTTTCTACAGGAGGAAATCTGCAGACCTCATACTGGTGGGCCAGTTAGAATAGAAATATGATCTCGAGGGCCGGGTGTAACTGCACCACGGGCCTTGAATTTATAAATCAATCATGGTTAATATAAATGGCTTTTGAAAGAAAAAACCCTCTTTAATTAGTGAAATGTTGAACACCTGAGTGCAGTGAACACACTGGTTAATAAGTATTCCTGGCTACCATTACACCATGAAGACAAAAGAACACACCAAGCAACTCAGAGAACAGGTCATTGAATCCAGGGGATGGGTGCAGAAATATTTCCAAGTCTCTGAACATCCCCCAGAGTTCAGTTAAATCCATCATGTAGAAATGAAGGACTATGTCACATGTGTAAATCTGCCTGAATCAGACCGTCCTCACAAACTGAGTGAGCGTGCAAGAAGGAGACTAGTGAGAGAGGACACCAAGACACCTGTGACTACTCTGAAGGAGATCCAAGCTTCAGCAGCTGAGATGGAGAGACTCTGCAGACAACAACTGTTGGTTCTTCACCAGTCAGAGCTTTATGGGAGAGTGGCAAAGAGAAAGACACTGTTGAAGAAAACTCAGATTCTATCTGGACTAGAGTTCACCAGAAGGACTGTGGGAGACCATGTCCTCCTAAGACCCTGCGTCCACATATGAGGACATTATATTTTGGCTTCCCGTGATCACAGTAATCATTTCTGGTGTCAGAATAGATGAGTTGATTGTCCAGAATGTCCAATGATGGGATCATTTGCTGTTTGGATATTTCAGGGAATTTGCTTGGAAGTCATCAGGTGTTTTATGGAAATTTAGAGGTTATGTTTGTGTAATTCAATTAATTTCAATTCTCTTTTTCTTTCTAGTATTTTCATGTGAATATGGAAATTTTATCACCAAATTTAGAGGAAAATGGAGTGATTTTTTGAGGGGGGAGGTGTCCTTTTAAATTTTCAGGAAAATTTCAGGGGCTTTTGGATGTTTCCATCATGTTCATGAAATTTGGAAAATGTTTTAGTAAATTTCTGGAATTTGCAAGAAATTTTATGGGAGAATTTGCTTTTATATTTGGGGAATTTGTGTGAAATCTTTCAGGTATTTGCATGGAATTTTTAGGGAGTTTTTTCAATCATAATGTTAAGGCTTTATACCCGAGTTTCACTGAAATGTGAGGATTATCTAAAGAAATTTTTGGGTATTTTTCATTAGATACTTAAAAATATGTTTAAGAATTTTCAATGAAATATTATGTTCTTTATATTTTATGCAATTTGGCCGGGTTCTTCACCAGTCAGAGCTTTATGGGAGAGTGGCAAAGAGAAAGACACTGTTGGAGAAAACTCAGGTTTCAATCTGGACTAGAGTTCATTAAAAGGCATGCAGGAGACTCCATGGTCAAGAGGAAGAAAGTTCCAAAATTTACCTTTTTTGACATCAGACAAGACGCCAAATACTGACATCACCCCAACACGCTATCCTTGCTGTGGCAGCATCACGATGTGGGGATGCTTCTCAGCCGGTGATCCTGGAATGATTGTAAAGGTGGAGGGCAAAATGAATGTAGCAAAATATAAGAAAATCCTGGTGGACAATCTGCATGAGAAGTACAGCTTTGGAGAAGATTTATTTTCCAGTCAGACAGTTTTAAATGTGAATGTTCTGGAGTGCCCAGACCTCAATCCAATAGACGATTTGTGTCTGGACGTGAAGAGGGCTGTTCACACCTGATCCCTGATCAACCTGACAGAGCTTGAGCAGTTTTTGCAGAGAAGAATGGCTGCATAAGATGCCTTCATCCTCTTGGTCCCTGCGTGCACATCCACAGTCACAGTGACTGACAGAGCAGGAGAGAGACAGAATGGACTGATGCTACCGATGCTACACTAAAACTAAGATGAGCCTCAGACAGCTGGTATAAAAGCAATTAAATGAATCTGCTTGACACTGAGTGATGTTCTGTATTTATTCATTTTTACTGATAAAGCTGTTCCAGAGGGACTCAGAGTAGAAGTCAGAAATAAGCTTGAATCCTGCCTGTAACATTAAATTTATCACTTAAATGTTTCTTTAGCTCATCAGCCTTAATAAAGCTGACGCCATCTGGAGAAGCTGTTGAGCACAAACCGTGTTTGTTTTTCTGCAGTGTGGAAAAACAGTGACAGACGAGGATGTCTGAAATTTTAGATTGCTCCCAGACTTCATCATGAAGTAGCTGACTGCTGCCTTCTGCTGTCCTGTGAATGCTAACAGTAGAACACTTGGAGTTTTTTTGCTGCTCTTTAGTTTGAACACCCTGCTAGCAGACGCAGGCCTCCAACTCCAACTCTCCTACAACCAATCCTCAGAAAACCTGCATTTACCCAAGATTCACATACACCACACTCAGGACCATACAGCTTTCTGCAGCAGCAGAGCGATACACTGACATGTTAGCAGACTGGAACATAAATAAGAGTATAAAATAATGTAGCTAAACTCAGAAAACTTTAACCTACAACTTCTTCAGGAATCTAAAACTAAAAACAAACATTTTAATGTATACATTATATTGCATTGAAGACTTTGATATACACTATATTGCCAAAAGTATTCACTCACCCATCCAAATGATGTAAATCAGGTGTTCCAATCACTTCCATGTCCACAGGTGTATAAAATCATCACCTAGGCATGCAGACTGTTTCTACAAACATTTGTGAAAGAATGGCTCGCTCTCAGGAGCTCAGTGAATTCCAGCGTGGTACTGTGATAGGATGTCACCTGTGCAACCTGGGCAGAAAAGCAGTTAAAAAAGTGGCAACAATGGGTTAAAGAGGCAAAAATATGCAAATAAAATTGCAAAAGTAGGTTAAAAGTGGTAAAAACTGGAAAAAAATTTGTAGAAATGGGCAAAACAATAGTGAAACAGCCAGCTCCAATGCCACTGATCAAACACACACGCACTGAAAATCATCAATAAGTCACAACCCTGGAGGGCCCATTTGGGGGGTTTTCAGGGGCCCAGCCAATTCTGTGGGCTCGGCTAGTCAGGGCAATGTGACTCTATTCCCAGCGGAGTAAATTTATACACAATATTTCAATCAGGAGAGACTTTAACAATAATTTATTTTACAAACTTAATGAAAGAGAATTGTGCAAAGTCCTTGGTGATTAGACTCCACCATGATGACTGAAGGGGAAGTGAGTCTAGACTCTGGTGGTGGTGTTGAGAGATGCAGGATTAGATGGGGAGTAGACTTCTGAGACGCTGCCCAGGAACCAATGAGGTGGCATGGAGGAGGAGACCGAGCTATGCAGGATGAGCAGGGGACCTGTGAGGATCTGGACTAGACACTGATTCACTGAACACAGGTGGCTGGGGTGGAGGAGGGTTACAGCGTCCGCACAGAACGACAGGCTGACTGTGAAAGAGAGAATGACAGATTTAAAGTCTGACAGGTGCATGATGATTGGTCAAACAAGGTTGTGGCAGAATCTGATGAACTGAAGGGCGTGAATGCCCATAATCAGCTGATCGTCAGAGCGGGAAGAGAAAAAGAACGGAAAAGGGAGAGATGTGAATGAGTGGTGACCGAAGAATGAGCAGAAACATTCCTCCTGCTTGAACTTTAGCTCTTGCTATTTGTTTGTCCACGAACAGGTCCCTTATAAATCACTGTGGTAATCTAGTTCTTGTGAGATTAAGGATGGTTTGATGTGAGGCTGAGAAACCTTACCATGGACTCTAGTTTGTGCATCTGAATGAAGTGTTTATCTACCTTTTGCACTGCAGAGAAGAACTCTTGTGAATGAGGGAAATACTGACTGAATGAATGCATTTGCATCTGACCCACTTTCATCTGAAATAGACGAGAACCAACGGAGCTCAGCGTGCAGATGCTGTGCTGTGTGCAAAATGTGTGATACAGATTAACATGAGGGCACATGTGTGGTCAAAACAGAACTGAACAAAACAAACAGTGAATTTAGAGGTGGAATGAAAAGTCAGCCAACGTGCTGACAAAGTAGATATGCTAATGGAGATACCGGTCCAGACCTTTCTATTTCTACAGTTTCCACTTCACCCCTTCTCATATGACTCCCACCATGCAGTGTTTTAGGTCAGTTTTTAAGTTAGCCAATCACAGTCCACTATCCATTTTTGTTTCCCCTGTCAAAAGGGACTTTTCCCCCTTCAAGGCTTTGGAAAAGTATGACCCACCCTACTCTGGCTGGTGAATATCTTTATAACTTTACTGAAGTTCAAAAGTGGCCTAAAATTTAGAGACATTCACTTGTCTTACTGAATGCCGTCCCGGGTCCATCTCTTTCAAACCCATTTGTACGTTTTCTTTACTTACTCGTAATATTAGCTCTCTGTGTTTGGCACACACCCATCTGTACCGCACAGCTGTCCGATGTTTTGTCAGAAGTTTTATGATGAAAGACTCCCTTTTCACCCAAAATGCCTTCGAATGCCTTTCTCTAAGACAAAAAGCATTCCTGCAACTAAGCATGGATTGAATTTCTTTAAATTTTAGTCCAATTTTGAAGTAAAATTCAATGAATCTCCCCCACGGATGCTCGCCCTCCGTTTTTTTGATTGGTTTGACCCGGAAGTAGTTACTGCTACGTCATTTCAATCTACTTTTGCAAGATCTCGCAATACTTTTGTGAGATCTTGCAAACTGTTAAAAAAAAAAAAAATTCTCCCAATTTTAAATTTTTTTTCATGTCCCTTAAAAATTCATTTTTTTCTCGCTTAAATTTTTTTTTCTCCTATGTCCCTTAAGGGGCTCCGTACTACACAACAAAACTGAGTAAACTGAATGGGGTCTGAATATTTTCTGAATGTTATTGATATTGATTCATCCATCATGTTGTGACGGTTTTTAGTGGTTTGAGTTTTCTTTTGTTTTAATTTTAATAAACGTAATAGAGGTCAGTTTTAGCAAGAAAAAATCAGTTCAGTTCAAAGAATCCATGCAGTCATGCAATAAAAAAAGTGGCAGCCTCTTTCATTAACTCATTGTCAGCTGTCAGTCGGCAGCATCTGTGTCAGTCTCCTCCTGTCTGCACCTTTTCCTGAGGTTGAACAGACTTGAGTTGAGTAGTTGAGCAGATACAAGTTGACTTGAATTGGTGGTTTTTCCGGAGGCGAATTCGTGTTTAAACGAGGGCCTAAACTACCCAAATCAAATTCAAATTTTACCGCGAGGTCCGGTTGTGAGCGACCGGCTTCCACAGACAGACACACGGGGGCTTCTTTCATGACGAGCGTGACGTCATTCTGGGGCGTCCCCGTTCGCAGGAGCGGACTCCGTTCACCAATTAGGAAAAGGGAGGGTAAATGACAGACCGGCGTGTGGATAGTTACAATGTTATGTTAACATAGTGGCCTACAGGAAAGAAGGCTCTGTTTAATATGTTCAATACTGTATTGGCTATAATATAGAATCATTTATTGAACTGGGGATGCACCATATTATCAGTCTGGTATTGGCAGAGATTGGCTTAAAAAGGCAAATATGGGTATCAGCAGAAATCAAAATCTCTCCCAAATTTAAAACCAACATTTTTCCTGTGATTTTCAGAATATATTGACATTAAATTTTGTCCATATATTCTAATAAATTTTAGGCTGAACCAACTGACCTGTGTCAGTTGACGTATTTTTTATTCTTTCTCATTTTTTAAACTTTTAAACTGTAAAGTGTTATTCAAGCACTAAAGTTTGTGTCCTTGGTCATCCTCAAACCTTCAAGTGTGTCCGAAAGGACTGACATTTCTTGTCTGAAAAGCATATTTAAATATCGGTATCTGCTAAAATAAATCTGTAAACACTGGCATATCGGATATCTGCAAAAATCCAATATCGTGCATCCATAATTGATTGCTTATTTGCTGAAAAATGCACAAGATGAGGAACTTAAATAATGATTGCATGTCAAATCACTCATGCAATACTGGAAAACAAAAAGGAATTAGGTTATTTTGCTAAATCGTTCAGCTCTAGTATCAGCTCAGTACTTAAATTAAACTTGAAAATAAATACTTTTTTTAAGTTTTATTTTGGGCTTTTTGTGTCTTTATTGGATAGAGGAGGACAGTGGATAGACCAAGTACCAAGTACACGGGATGCACCTTAAACCACTCGACCATCTGTGCACCCCGAAATTAAATACTTTTTACTTTTACGTGAGTAGATTTATCAACCAGTACTTTAACTTTTACTTCAGTCTTAACCAGAGTAACTGGACTTTTACTGGAGTACCCTCCACTGTGAGCAGCTACAGTTGCCTCTCCTTTAGAGTGGGACGGGGGTGCAAATTTATCCCAAACTGGGCTTAAATCATTCGCATGTCGCTGGCTAAGCACAGCTCTGGAAAAATCAGTTTGACATGGTTCTTCATGAGCCGTTACATGATGCTTTTAAACAAACATGACTGTGATTGATGCTGGCACTGGAATCAAATACACCGTAGGCTCTTGTCTCTGTTCAGGCTAATACCGCCAAGCTTTCCCTTTAAATGTGTTCTTTTTATCACGCTGTGACTGAGTCCAGACTCTGCTGCATTTATTTGTGTGCATTCAGAAAAAGCTGTGCCTTTTTTTCTGAATGCACACAGGGACTGATGAGTGTGGCTGCTATTTCTTTCAGCATGCTGTTTCCAAAGGGAACATGTTATGCCAACAGTGAGGAGTGTGTGTGTGTGTGTGTATGAGAGAGAGTGCAGAGTATTTACAAGCCCTGGTATTAATAGCCTGTCCTTTGTCTGTCTGACAGATTTGACTGAGCAGTTGCTGGAGGAGAAAGCAGGAGATGAAACCAACAGCAGCAGACGTCGTCTTCACCACATTTGAGACAAAGAAGACGATGAAGGCTGGAACTCTGCAGAGGATGCAGATGTGTGGACAACAGAGACTTCATTGAAACGCTGCAGACGCACTCATCTCTCTACCTTCATTTGTTAGCTTTCTCTTATGTCCATGTGCTCCTGTCAGCACCATCAATGGTGATCAAAAGGAGACATCAGCACCACAAAGTGCTGTTGATGTAGGGATGCATTATTCAGAAAAAGTGGTATGAATTTAAAAGACATTGTCTGCCACTCAAGACAAGAGAAGTATCTGGCATGGTAACTTAGAATTTGCATGATGGGCTACAGTTTCATAAAATGTGTATAAATGACGAGGACTGACCGGTGGGGTATTTGGTGTGCAGATAGTGGTAAAAGGACAGAGAACTCAGTTTACATTAACAAGGTACATCGTAGAAGCAGGTAACCAACGCTGATTTCAGACAGAATCCTCCAATTCTCATAAGGCGCATTCACACCAGAGCTGTTTGGTCCACTTTAAACAAACTGATCCAATTTCCTGGATAGTCCAGTTCGTTTGGAGTAGTGAGAAAGCTCAGACAAACTTGCACAGACTCTGGTCCGCCTAAAATCAGGGGTCTTGGTTCGCTTCCAAACAAATCCTGGTGTTGTTTGTTTGAGGTGTGAAAGCCAAGCGGACCAACTTGTGAACCAAAGGTATAAGGTGGCACAAAGTGTAAAAAATTAGGGATTTATAAATGTGATGTAACATGTCAGTACCTCATGTTGTATTCTCTTGCCTACATGTTGGCTCCTCGTTTTCTTTGGTACGGGTACAGATATTCCAGTTCACTCGCTGTCTCCTATTTGTTTTCGCCGCTCTTTGTTTGGGACGACAGCGCCACAAACTTATGGTTCAGTTCATTTGACCATTGGCAATGTAAACCAAACTATAGGAAGTGAAACAAGGTTGCAATTTAAGTCTGGAACCGAACCAAGTCCTCAGGACTATCAGATGTGAAAAAAGACCTTATTCATCATCAACGCTAACCTTGCAAAGCAAGGAAAGCATTCGCCTGTTTCTGTGTTTCTCACTGGTGAATCAATCTTGCAAAGCCCTCGCCTGAACCATTTGGGCCCGGTTAGAAAGTGACAGGACCAATCAGCGATGAGGGGCAGTACTTTGGGGCGCAGCGGAGTCGTGGCGTAAGCAAGCAGCAAGAAGAGGTGGGTGCAATTATGGTGGAAGAGATTAGCGTGGATGCTGCTAAAGCGCCGGTTTTATCAGAAGTTCATGACATTTCTTTGTTAAAAGAAGAACAAAGAACAGCAGTGAGTTGTTTTCTTTTCAAAAACAACAAAAGTCGTGTACTGGCATGTCGACAGTCACCATGGTTTGCGTTATACAGTTCTCTATGGAGTTTACTCCTCGGTAGCGGCTATGTCACATGTTTTGTTGCTCTGATTGGCCCGTAAAGATGTGACAGACAGAATGTTCATCCAATAAACCAGATTTACAAGATGGATGTGTGAAACAAATCCATCTGGCGTGTCAGGTTAGTACAGACTATGGGCTGCCTAAAAACAGGCGGTCTTGGTTCACCTTTAAACGAATCCTGGTGTATTTCGTTTGAGGTGTGAACACAAAGCGGACCAACTTGTGAACCAAAAGCAGGAAGTGGCACAAAGCGTAAAAATTTAGGGATTTATACATGTGATCTAACATGTCACTACCTTGCTCAGCAGTGTCTGTGTAGCCATAGCAACTCATTGTATTCTCTCGCTCTTTATCTTCGGTACCGATTCATTCTTCTCATGTTAACAATGACATGCTAGACAGCTCGCTGCTTTGCTGGCTGCTCACAACGCCCCAAAACAAGAGCAGAAATCCTAAAACAGCATATATTTGGTGTTGCTTCATTGTTTATGTGGGGAAAAAAGACTGGCGGAAGGAGATGGATTTCCAGACCGCCGTCGTCTTCTGTTTGTCTTTGCTGCTCTTTGTTTAACAAAGGCAGCACCACAAACTTATGGTGCGGTTCCTTTTAAGCAATGGTAACCTGAAACTTCCAACAAGGTTGCAATTTGAGTCCCAAACCAAACTGAAACCCTGGACTGTCAGGTGAGAAAATACCTTATTTATCATCAACGCCTCATGGAAAGTGCATTCAAGGGTTGTGCAAGTTTACTGCATTGATTGCACATGGGACAAAAGAGCAAGAGAAAAGTCTGGTCAACATGACAATAATTCAGTCTGTCATGGGTCCAGTTTTTATCAGTCACTGTCCTCAGCTACCTTTAAGATCTCCACACCCGTGCCCTTGACTGTGGTTGGAGAGGTAGCTGTGGGGTTTACTGAAACTGATGACCACGTCCTTTGTTTTTCTGGCATTTAACTTAAGGAAATGACTGTCACACTACTCCAAAGAGTCTGTCACAACTGGCCCATGGTCAACCTCTCCATCCTGTGGCAGACTGACTAGAGCAGGATAAACTTTCCTTTACCAAGTGGAAGCCTGGGACAGTCGCAAAAGAGCCAAACCAAGATTTTCTTCTACCACTTGCAGAGTACCAGGCTGGCTTACCATACGGTCCAAGTCTAGAGTCCCTACAGATACCACTGAACACTAATTAGTCACCATATCGGACAGTCCCTGTCCAGTTTAAACCAACTGAAACATCAAAACAGTGCATCATGTTGACAAGCTAATCTGTCTGTTTTCATGATAATCAATGAAATTCCCGCTGCCATTTTATAGAAAATAGAAAATCATCTCTAATGTGCTGAGAGTCAAAAGCTCAGTCCTGATTCATCCGTACATGTCAGTCAGTCGTCAGTCCTGTGGCTGCTGCTTAGCTAGCAGCGCTCATCGGACTGACAGGACCTGCAGTCTGATATCAGGTGGCCAGCTGCCATGCTCCAGGAAAGTTGGAACTTATTCTTCAAAAAACAAACAAACAAAAAAAAAAACTTGGCAATGAATTTGCCGTGCTTTGCACACACTGTACCTGTCCATTTTCAGTCGCCCAGACTGGAAATGCCAACAACACCAGCTGATGGCTGCAGGCTGGGAGTGTCAGTCTGGTGACAACAGACATAACCAAACAAATGTGTTGTGTTTCACCAGTGCAGTTCTTGTGCTGTGTTACTGGTGCCAAATAAAGCTCTTGTTGCATTTTCCATGATGCTGATGAAACAATAAATCCAAAGTTTTTGTCTTGACACAACAGAAATGTTGGAATCTGGTTGCTGTAAATGTGAAAACACTGAGATCTACATGTGACTGAATTCTGGATTTAGACTGTTACAAAGTTTTTCTCCTCTTTCCTGGCTGGGTTTCATGTGGGCGGGGCCAATATGTGGACTCATGATGTCATGAACCCACACTGGAGAATGACCCCACCCCTCTAACACAACAATATAAAATCACAGAGCAGTTCATCTCAGTCCAGTCTGTTGTTAGCTGGTGTCACTGCTTTTATTGAAAGTTAACAGTCAGTTAAATGCTGTTTTTCTGTTCATTGTGAGGTAAATTTACCAAATCTATCAGCCACAGCGGTCTGTGGATCATTGTAAGAACCATGACAGAGATTTGAGACAGAAAACAGACTTGGTCTTTTCTTCTGAGGTCAACAAAAGGTCAAAGGGCAAGCAATGGCGTGAGAGCTTTCTTCAATTCAGATTGTAGCATTTTTTAAACTTTTTTTTTGAGAGGACTGATCTAGAAAAAATTCACATGGTTCTCAACTGGAAGGTCTAGCAGACAAGTCGGGTTCTGAGACTTTTTCACTGTTTAGAAAAAAGAAAGTTCAATCAAAGTCTACGTTGTCTTTGGGGGGTAGCAGGGAGGGGGTAGCGTAGCTCATGCTGATTACTTTTGCCATTAAAGACGTAGAAATGTAAAGTTTGATTTTGTGCTGTCAGTTTAGCAGAGTATGGCGTTACTATGACATTTAGGATAAATAATGATTGTGAAGCCACCAAGAAGACATGCAGCCACGTTTTGTTCTATATCAGGTCCAATGTGCATCATTCTTTAGTGTAAAATACGAGCAGTTGAATCTTTTTTACTGATTTGTTATCCTAAAGATGGTGGGTTTTGAGGCTTGACCTGTTGAACACCACTGCTCTACCATTACAACCAGCACCGCTGATAGCAGCAGGATGGAGGCATGCTCTCATGTTGTTTCTTATCTTCTATTGTCTAGTTTTTTCACTTTGATGCATCACCACCCCCCATTCAAGGGTTGACGTGTTGTCCATCCAGAGATGCATTTCTGCATGCCTTGGTTGTAACAGATGCTCACTGTTGCCTTTCACTCAGCTTAAAGGTCAACCATTCTCCTCTGACCTCTCCATTAACGAGGCTTTCAAGCCCAGGGAGCTGGACGTTTTCCTGCCTGACCATTTTCTGATATGGCTGTGCGTTAAATCCCAGTAGATCAGCAGTTTGTGAAAAAATCAGACCAGCCCATCTGGCTCAGACAACAAAAGCACATTCAGAGTCAATTAAATCACCTTTATTCCTCCTTCTGATGCTCAGTTTTAACCCCTGCAGATCACCTGGTCTACAACATGCATAAATGCATATATTTGCTGTCATGAGATTGGCAGATAAGGTATTTACATTAATGAGCAGATGTACATACTGAATGCACGGTGCTATAACTGTTCCCTTGAATGTTTAACCCTTTTATTGAATTTGTAAATCAATGATGGCCAATATAATTTGTTTTACTGACAAAAATTACAAAAAATAATAAATTTTATATCAAAATGAAACAGATTTCTACAAAGTAAGATCAATTAAATAGAAAAATGTAAGGTAAAATAAGTAACCGAAGCACAACGAGTCCTGAATACCACCTTCAGGCAAAGCACATCTTTGGGTTAAAAAAAAAATACGATGCGTTCAGGTTACATCAGTAAATTAGGCAATTGTATTCTATATGTTATGATGTGTTCTAATGTCACATAAAAATGGGGAAAATGTAGTTTTGATGAGAAACTTGAATAAATACAGTGTAAATCTGTGTTTATATTTGAGGAGTATATGATAGATGTGACAGATTGAATCATAGCTTTTAAACTCAAGCTCTACTCAGCTTAGACCACTCTAGTTTAAATATTTGCCCTCATTTTGTCTTTCCACCAAACTATAAAAAGTATCGATAAGGACTCAGATCAGCACTTTAATTGGCCGAGATGCTGGATGCTGATGGTTCGAATCCCAGTCTGGTCCCTGACTTTGGATGAAAGTGTAACATTGTAACACCAGGAATGCCACATCCATTTCCTGAGAGGGGCGGAGTCAGACAGCTAATTACCATTTCAAGCCACAAAAACGGCTTGTTCTGAGCAGGGCTGAAACAGAGGGGGTGTTAGACATGCAAAAATAATTTACAAGAGTGTTTCATCAGCAACCAACTTCACAGGCATGTTTCGGGAACCTCTGAGACCGATATAAACCTGTCTGAAAGGGTCAAATATGTCCCCTTTAAAAATCTAAAAACATACTTAAACTATTTTTAAAAAATGCTGTGATTAATCATGATTAATCACAGTGCAGTAATGTGATTAACTTGATTAATTTTTTAAATTGAGTAACAGTACTAATAATTACCCATTATCACAATAAAACAGAGTAAAATAAATGGTCCAGTTGCATGTTCTTCATGGACTTTTACCGCCATTCTTTCTAGACACACACTCGCAACCCACTGAAAACTGTTCCGCGACCCACTTTAGGGTCCCATCCCACCATTTGGGAAACGCTCACCTAAAGCACAGAGAGAAAGCTACACAGTGATGGTCTGAAGACAACAAGGAGAATGTTCTGGTGTGGGCGAGTCAAAGCCCAGACTTTAATCCAGTAGAGGATTTGTGTCTGGACTTTTGAGGAATAAACACTGACTTGAAGGAGGCGATTTTTTATGCAGTCACTTATTTTACAGTACATATTTTTAGTTTTTTGACACTGCTTTGTAGAAATCTGTTTCCACTTTGACATTAAAGAAATATTTTTTAAATATTTCTTTGTTTAAAAAAAAGCCAAATTATATTGGATTGGTTTAAAAAAAATCATTTAAAGATAAAAAATACTGAAATAAAATAAACTCACCCAAACATCAGTACCCTTTGTGTTTTTAAGAACACATGACTAAAACATCCAGCTTTTCTTTCCCAGTTTCAAAGATGGATATTTCTTGTGGGCTGAGGTCTGCTGTGGAGACCAGAATCATGGAGGTTTACAAAGATATTGTCATTTTTGTCACCTGAAAAGGAAATAGAGAGAATCTTCGGCCTTATTGTGTGTAACATAGATCTTCAACTTTGCACTGACATTTTAAAGTCCTCTGTAAATTTAGATTTTATATTCTACGGTTATTGTATGGAAAAGATGTACGGCACTCAGAAAATAATGAAAAAGGAAACTACAGAGAATTGTTTCACACATAAAAACTGCTGATGTGTTTCATGTGTTGTAAAGAACTTCATGCTGTATAAAAATACTATTTGCATGTCAATACTGCGATGCTGTGCACTGCTACCACTTAAAACAGTGAAAAGCCCAAGCTCTCTGTGTGTTTTCTGAGATTGTGCAGCTCCTCTGAGATACCGTTGTCATCCGTGGCCAGCGGATCAAACCGCAGCTTCCACTGTGATAAAAACAAAGGATAAAGAGAGTGTGTGTAAGCAGAGTCTCAGGTAGGAATCGATGTGTTAAATTTTCATTGATTAAACTCCCACAGCAGCAGAAGACAGGCTGCAAACATCGCTCTGCTGCTGCATTCTTAACCCAACTATCCTCAGAAGAAATATTGTTCTTCGATCCGGGAGGTTTTGAACGCAGGAGCCTGGAAAATGTGAGGAATTTGTACACACATCTCTCTTTGGGATCTGAAGGTTTTTTATGTGTAGCTTGCTAGCTTTGTACTCGTGTACTCTTGAGAAATCAACGCAGGCTTACGCAGTCGAGTGAAGCCAGAATTCATACCCACATCTCGCTTCAGTCTCCGATGTCATAAATAAACCAATTTACTGGCAGCACATAAACTGTCTGTCAGCCAGAAAGCAAGAAAAGGTTCTGTTGCTCTCAGCCCCGTTTGACTGAGCTGAGATTACTTACTTACAAAAACCTGCATTCAAGTGCTAGATCCCATTTTTCCATCTAGGCTCATTTTATAAAGCTGTGAATTAAACTTCTCGCACTTGAAATGTTTATTTCATTTTTCATCTTCAGCACATTTAAACAAGAAAATGCGTTTTTATGGCAAACCAATCACAGCCTCTTTATTCACACCGACTGCAGAGGAAAGTTTCAGCCACTGCGAGCAGATCTCAGTCATGTGACACTGAAACGGATAAATGCATCATCTGATCGGCGCCAGTCTGCTTTTTCATCTGAAGCAATTAAAGGGCCACTCCGTCTAATGGTAACATTGTCATTTTAGTCAAGGCTTGTAGACGTAAAAAAAAAATCCAGAATAAAAGAGGCAAGGAATTTGAAAGATTCAATCCATGTGGGGCATGCAGTTTTATGGCACCAAATTGGAAAAATAAGTTTTTAATTTACGCTGAAAATTGTATCCATTTGGATGTTCAACATACGCTGTAAATCACTGGAATAACCCTTACCTCCGATTTCCACATAGAACGAATGGTACTGCAGAGCACATCGCTCCCTCTCTGGTCAGTGTACTTTCTGGCAGATTCATCTCCTGGTTATTCTGTTTTTGACCAAAAGTGAAAAAAAAGGAAAAACAAGACTTTTTCCATTTTTCATTTTGGTCACAAAAACAAAAAAATAGATAACATTTTAAAAACTGGGTTCCAATTTTGTTTTTCTTTCAATTCCATTATTTTTTTTTTCTTCTTTTAATGAAATTCTTGAGGAAAGAAAGTCATGAAAGGTGAAAGGTGAGCATGTCAAACTAGAAAAGCACTCAGAGAGCGCACACCTCCGCCATCAGCCCTATCTCCCAATAATGAAGAATCCTTTAAAAACATTCCTGGATCCAGACAGTGATCCGGATCACTCCCAAAATCTAATTCGCCGATTACTCCCTCCCCGGTGGGGTGGAGACATGGTGAGGCAAAGCATTGGCTTCGCTACGTGTGGACTATCATGTCAGAGGGTGAATATTCCTCTATTCCTCCCAGCATTGTGAGTACTCTCGCTACAATTCACTGTCCTTCTCTCTGTTACACTCTGACTCGTCTCCTCGACCGGGCGTGTGTCTTTCAAACTCTATAAACCCCAAAACTTTGAGTTTGTGCAAATGTACTTGATGGCCCCTATTTTTAACCATTGTGTCTCTCCTGGACTTATTTTCACCTCCGCCAAGGAGGTCATGTGATCAGGCAGGTTTGTTTGTTTGTTCGTTCGATTGTTAGCAACATAACTCAAAAAGTTGTGGATGGATTTTCATTTAATTTTCAGGAAATGTCAGACATGGCATAAGGAAGAACTGATTAGATTTTGGGACTGATCCAGATCACTGTCTTAATCCAGGAATTTTTTTAAGGATTCTTTACAATTGGGAGATGGGGCTAATGGCGGAGGTCTGCGCTGTTACCACTTTACACCAGGAGATGGTGGACTTGACTAACTTCAATCCCAGCAGCATTTCTGGGTGTGTTACTATTCAAAGTTTTGGAGTTTATAGAGTTTGAAAGACACACGCCCAGTCGAGGAGACGAGTCGGAGAATTACAGAGAGAAAGACAGCAAATTGTAGCGAGAATACTCACAATGCTGGGAGGAATAGAGGAATATTCACCCTCTGCCATGACTTTCAGTCGTCTGGTTGGGTGCTTCCGCCACAACAGTCCACACGTAGTGAAGCCAGTGCTTTGCCTCACTGTGTCTCCACCCCACCGGGGACAGAGTAATTGGTGTATTTGATTTTGGGAGTGATCCGGATCACCATCTGGATCCAGGAATGTTTTTAAAGGATTCTTCATTATTGGGAGATAGAGCTGATGGCAGAGGTCTGCGCTCTCTGAGTGCTTTTCTAGTTTTAAAAATCTTGTAAAACATAAACCCTGTGGAGCCAATCAAGCTGTAAACGTACTTTTTCAGGAAAACCTGGGCTTTTAGAATATGTGTGCTGCAGTAATGTCATTAAATTTAAAAAATATGGGACGATAAATACAAAAGAAAAATACATCTTAAAGATGGGAACTGCAGCTCCTCTCACTGATCCAGATCATTTGGCGCGGCTCAGCAAGAAGAACCGACTCTTTCATGCTAGGTTGCTCAGATTAGAGCTGCTGCTAATGCCAGAAAAAGACTCTTTTATGTTGTTTTCATGCTTTTTTGGTGAGACTTTCATGAAAAACAGATAATAAGCACACAGTGCTAGATATTTCAGAAAGCAAAAGCCAGCTTTAAATAAACGTTGATTATAAAAATGCTGAAACTGAGGTGTGGGTGCTCTCAGTGCTACGAGAGTTGTGGACGTAAGGTTGGATCTTTGTCTGTGACGCCATTCTGGACAACGCAGCTAGAATGTGACGTTGAAGGGAGAGACGTGGCAAACCACATTCAACAGACCAGGTTTTCATGATCATGACCAAATCTGCCATCAGCAATCATCATGTGTTACAAACCCAGAGTCAACTATGATGTAAAAACAAGTAGTTAATAAAAAAATATGACTGTATATGCATATTAAGGTTTAAATTATCACTTGGTGCATAAATCTAGATATACATATAACCCCCATTTACCCCCATAAATTAAATATTTTCTAATCCAGGGCAGCCTCAGTGAGCTTGTAGAAACAGAGATGCACAAAAATTCCATATTCAAGCGACGAATATTACTTCAAATGTACATCTCAAATATTCAGTGGCCACTCTGATGGCAAATCCAGTTTTCAGAGTTCATAAAAAAGCATAAAAATAGAGCGAGTTTATTTGAAAAGCATCCTGGGAAAGAAACCCTCAGACCCCCTGTAGAGGTTCAGGCTGTGTCCCATTAAGCCCAATGATGAGGTCCTCTGATCTTTGCACATGTAGAAGGCTGGAATTATTAAATAAACAAAATAAATAACTGTATTTTACCATGGCTCATATGAAAATGATATTCTGTTGCAGACTTCTATACTAACAGTGAATATTTTAACTTTTCTCTGAGGTGCTGAAAGGTGCAGGAGGGACACTGAATCATAGTTTTGCCAAAGGGATGTTTACTCTATAATATTTCAGCTGCAGCTCTGATGGTATATGAAGCCGTACGGGGCTTTACAAATCAATAAAACACAATAAAAAGAGGAAATCTGATATTCTTCACATCCAGAAAGTACTTTGTTTATAATGGGAAGTGTTGGTCAGTCTGTCTCCCTCCTCCCATCTCATGATCAGCTCATAGTCACTCATGATCCAGAGATGTGATTGGTCAATAAGACTGTCACGCTAGAAGAATTCTCCAACACACCTGTGATCATTAGTTTGCCAGGTGAGCCTAATTAAAGGAAAACTGCTTAAGAAGGACGTTCCACATTATTAAGCAGGCCACAGGTTTCAGCAATATGGGAAAGAAAAAGGATCTCTCTGAAACAGTGCAATGCCTTGGACAAGGTATGAAAACATGAGATATTTCAGGAAAACTTGAGCGTGATCATCATACTGTGAAGAAATTTGTGTCTGAATCAGAGCACAGACGGGTTTGTGCAGATAAAGACATAATGAGGAAGGTTTCTGACAGACAAATTCATGGGATTACAAGGGCAGATGCTTAAATGCCATTACAAAGCAGAAAACAGGTATTTGAAGCTGCTGGTGCCTCTGGAGTCCCACCAACCTCAAGGTGTAGGATCCTCCAGAGGATTGCAGTCGTGTATAAACCTACTATTCAGCCCCCCCTAAAAAGCAGAAACGGTTGCAGTGGGCCCAGAAATACATGAAGACTAATTTTCAAACAGTCTTGTTTACTGATGAGTGCCGTGCAACCCTGGATGGTCCAGATGGAGGAGTAGTAGATGGTTGGTGGATGGCCACCATGTCCCAACAAGGCTGTGACATCAGCAAAGAGGGGGCGGAGTCATGTTTTGGGCCGGAATCATGGGGAGAGAGCTGGTAGGCCCCTTTAGGGTCCCTGAAGGTGAGAAAATGACCTCGGCAAAGTATATAGAGTTTCTGACTGACTGCTTTCTTCCATGGTACAAAAAGAAGAACCGTGCCTTCCATAGCAAAAATATCTACATGCATGACAATGAACCATCTCATGCTGCAAAGAATCCCTCTGTGTCATTGGCTGCTATGGGCATAAAAGGAGAGAAACTCATGGTGAGGGCCCCATCCTCCCTTGACCTTTAACCCTGTTGAGAACCTTTGGAGCATCCTCAAGCTAAAGATCTATGAGGGTGGGAGGCAGTTCACATCAAAACAGCAGCTCTGGGAGGATATTCTGACATCTTGAAAAGAAATTCAAGCAGAAACTCTCCAAAAACTCACAAGTTCAATGGATGCAAGAATAGTGAAGGTGATATCAAAGAAGGGCTCCTGTGTTAACATGGAACTTGGCCTGTTCAGATGTTTTTGATTGAAATAGCTTTGATTTCAGTAAATATGACCTCCTAATGCTGCAAATTCATCTAATGACCATTTTCAGTTCTTTACAACCTATAAAATGTTTTGAACTCTGTTGTGCAAGTCATCATTGGGAGGTTTGTTCAATAAAATCTGAATCATGCTTTAACTGTTGATGACTTGAAAATTAAACTGTCATTTGCGTCTTTTATTTAGGAAAATCAGAGAAATATATCACTTGCATAATAATTTGGGGGAAAAAACAGGTGTTCCAATGTATTACCAGGAAGAAACAAAGAAATAATCTACCAAACACAGATTACCGTCGGTGTATTTAAAAGCTGCAGTGAAGACTGCTGTCACAGTGAGGCAGTTAAAGAAAAAACTAAAAGATATGATTAGAGCGAAACTTTGCAGATTAAAGCCTGGTGGCTCTGCAGGATTATTTGTGTTTATCAGACTTAGATCATCATGATTAGAAATATTCAGCCAAGAAATGTGGGCTTCTTTAAGAGCATCTGATCAGGAAAACCAGACTGAGAGGAGATATGAATATACTGTATGAGTACAGATCAGATCCAGGTCTGAGCCCTGTTAGTAATGGGGATAAACTGGTGCTGAAACTGGGAGAAAATCAAAGAGGATTCAAATTGCTGTTGATGCTGGGAAAATGCTTTTGGATGCTATGGAACTTGGAGAAAAGGTTCAGAGGCAGCAGAGAAAGGCCTTCAGGCCCTCTCAGAGCCCAGATTAAAGGGATATTTCTGTATTTTTGAAGTTGGGTCATATGAGGTAGTTGGCAATAGTAGCGGCATTAGCCTCCGGTAAGGTCAGTGTGCACTGCCTCTTTAAGAAGGACGCGTAGATGGCCCAGTGGTTAGGTTGTGCCCTGTGTACCCGGGTTCAAGTCCTACTGATAGCTTCAACCCGTACGGGTACTTTGCCCAAACAATGCTGGTCTCAGTCTTTCCTGGTTGAAAACGTCCTGTCTAAATGAATGGAGGTAAGTTTGGGTCATTCACGATTTAAAAGCTTTAAACATGGAAACTGTCTGCATTTAAGGTTATCGACAGTCCAAATCCAATAGCTAGTGGATTATCATAAAAATACGACATTTCAGAGTAATAGTTGCATCTTAAAATAAAGATAATCAAAGTTAGCAGTGTGCATAAATGCCCAGTCACACTCTCTAAGTCAAAGTGGACAAACATCCCAATTTGTGACCTCATGTATAAATGTATGAACCTTGTTAAATTAAAAGGTGCTCAACTTTAAAAATATTGAAAGATTTGTGTCAAAAAGATTCAAACAAAACTTTTTCAGTATCAAACAAAAAAATTTGATCCATGCAAAAAAAAAAAAAAAAAAAAAATCACATCAAGAGTACAAATGTGAAAAAGCAACCAAATGATTAGTCTTTAAATTTTGAACATCTGTCTCCTGTTCCTGTTTTTCTCTCTCAGTGATCAGACTTTTGCTCTCGCCTCTCGCTTTTGCGTTTGTGCTGCCTGATCCTTTGTTTGCATTTCTTCAGTTTTTGCTCTCAGTTCTGACCAGTGTTCATTTTGGCAGCTTTTTTTAATTTAATCTCAGTTTTAGTCTTTAAATGAAATGCATTTTAGTTTTAGTCACATCTTTGTCATTTCTATCCTTTTCAGTTTGACGTCTAGTTTTAGCCCATAAAAAGTCCTCACATTTTAGTCTTTACTTTTAGTCCAAGCTTTTATTCTCTTACCTAAATCTGGGATCAAACCATGGTAGTGTATTCTATGAACACTGCCAAACCTGGGGTCCCTGCTTTCTACAGCTGAGAGGCAGAATAGATACAGATGCATTGTTTTTGACAGATTTACCCAACGCAAAACCGAGGAGCGAGAGCAAAAGTCTGATCACTGAGAGAGAAAAACAGGAACTGTTAACAAAAAGGTCGATGTTCAAAATTCACAGACTAATAATTTGGTTGCTTTTTCACATTTGTGCTCTTGATGTGAACTTTTTTTTTTTTTTTGCTTGGATCAAATTTTTGATCCTATGCTAATTTTTGTTTGATACTGAAAAAGTTTTGTTTGAATCTTTTTTGACACAAATTTCATTCATATAAAATCATCATTAATGCACTGGTAAATGTGTGAAAGTTCAGTTTATAGGTAAGCTGACTACAGCTCCTGTTGTCACAGACTCATCAGTTTAAAATCAGTAGAAACATAGTAATGGTCGGACACTTGACCACAATAATCCTCTCAAGTTTCAGCCCTCAGAGCTCTGCTTTTACCCTCCTTCAACAATTCAGAATTTAAAAAAAACTTGATAAATTATGGTTTATTATAATCTCTTTGTTTGCTAAAGACACTGGTGAGAATTGGGTACTTTCTCTGTTTATGTATATGTATATATATATATATACACACACACAATTATTGGATAGTCTTTTTTTTTTTAATCTCCCATTTGAAAGGGCATTATTTTCTCTAAGACTGCTTTTCACATCAGGCACTATTATATGGGCATGTAATTATTATTATTAATATTACTATTATCTCTGTAATGTCTTATTTATCATGACAACTTAAAAAAAACCTTATTTATATAATTATGAGCATAACAAGGTGGAAAAAAACACAAGGTATAGCATTGTCTGCTTAATTATTTTTGTACAGTATGTGTATCGGATACAGGCAGAGAATGAGGATGATATCATAATTGCACTGTGCTGCACACAACTCACTTAATTTTTTTGTTTTTTATTCTAGACATTACAATTGATAGGCCCAATTATTGGGGTATAAGTTCATACTTAAGAGGCGGGACGTGTTTGGCTGTCGGGCACACTTAGTTCCACGGACCTATTATGGTTAGTGTTTTTATTCTTACCTTTTTTGTTCAAAGCAGTAGCTCACCAGGACTCATAGGCTGGTCTGCGCTGTTTACTGTGTGTTATTTTTTGAATTTCTTGTTTTTTCTATTTTCCCAGTGTCTAGGGCATTCTTATTCTCTTGGCTATATGGCAGCACAAGAAAATATTGTGTTTCGAATACAGCATAACCTTGAAGGAGAATGGTATATGGTCACCTCTGAGTGGAAGCATTATCCTATTAAAAGTTTGATGTCAGGAAGGTTAAGAATCGTCACTTGGAATGTGAAGGGGGCTAATGTTACTAAAAGAAGAAAACTTCTAATGTATCTTAAACAAAAGAAAACCGATATAGCTCTCTTACAGAAGACACATTTGGACTCAGAAGAATCTCAAAAGTTAAAGATGGATTGGGTGGGTCTGGTTTTTTATAGCACATTCTCTTCTAATAAACGTGGGGTTGCCATTTTAATAAGTAAAAGTATTATTACAAAAATATATAATCAAAAAATTGATGCAGAGGGGAGATGGGTTGCCCTTGACATAGAACTAATGGGAAAAAGGTACATATTGGTGGATATATATGCCCCTAACACAGACTCTACTGAGTTTTTTTATGATTTGCATACAAATATATATAATATGGGTCATACTAATATAATAATTGGAGGCGATTTTAACCAAGTGAGAGACCAGGCGTTGGACAGATCAGGGGACGCAGGCAGACCTAGGTCCATTCAGAAATCCCAGACAGCTATTGATACAATTTCAGAGGAGCTTGGTCTAGTTGATGTTTGGAGGCTTTTACACCCTCAAAAAAAGGGAATATACTTTTTATTCTAATCCCCATGCATCTCACTCCAGAATCGATTACTTTTTGATATCAAAGCAACTTGTGGCATTAGTGGAACAGACATCAATAGGTAATATTGCAATTACTGATCATGCACCTGTGGATTTGTCACTGCAATTTGAGAATAAGAATATGAAATGTGCCTCTCATTGGAGATTCAATACATCACTGCTTCAAAATAGCCACTCGGGTGATTTTATTAGACAACAAATACTAGAATATTGGCAGTTTAATGAAGGAACCGTAGATAATCAGGGGCTGGTCTGGGATGCTTTTAAGGCATATTTAAGAGGAAGATTAATACAGCATTCTTCTTACTTAAAGAAACAGACATCTGCATGACTCTCTAAACTAGAAATAGAAATAAAAGACCTTGAAAATGAATATGCCTGTAATAGGGATCTAACTGTCTTTGCAAATTTAAGTAAGTTGAAGTTTGAGCTAAATTCTATATTACAAAAAAAAGGCAGCGTTCTCATTATTTAGATGTAGACAAAAATATTATGAGCAAGGAGAGAGGGCGGGAAGGTTATTGGCTCAAAGGATAAAACAACAAGCGGCAAAAACATTGATCCTGGGGATAAAGAATGAAGAAGGGGAAATTATAACAGATAATACCAAGATTAATGATTTATTTTAATTTTTCTATCAGAAATTGTATACCTCACAGGGTACCTTGGATAGCTGTGAATTTCATGGCTTCCTGTCAAGGATTGATCTACCTGTGTTGTCTCAGTCAGATGGAGATGGGCTGGGGGGATGCATCACCCTAACAGAGATCCAACAAGCAATCAGAGATCTCAGTGCTGGGAAAGCTCCTGGGGGTGATGGGTTACCCGCAGATTTGTATAAGGCTTTTTCTGACTTGTTGGCACCAAAGCTTCTCTCTGTTTTTCAAGATGCATTTCAGCGAGGAAGCTTACCAGAAAGTATGTGGGATGCAGTAATAATATTAATTCACAAGAAGGGTAAAGACCCACAGTTAGGTGGGAGTTACAGACCAGTTTCCTTGATAAATGTCAATGCAAAGATCTTAGCCAAGATTTTGGCAACAAGACTAGAGAGGTGTGTACCTACACTGATCCATCCAGATCAGGTGGGATTTATCAAGGGGCGGACATCAGCAGATAATCTTCGCAGGCTACTACATCTTGCTTTGCAAACACATAATAGTTCTGAACCAGTGGCAGCTTTCTCTCTGGATGCAGAGAAAGCTTTTGACAGGGTCGAATGGGAGTATTTGTTTGCTATACTTGAGAAATTTGGGATCGGAAATACATATATTAAATGGGTAAAACTGCTATACAAATGTCCCAGAGCATCTGTTCTAACAAATGGTAATATATCTAGCCCTTTTAAACTTTCACGTGGGACCAGACAAGGTTGCCCCTTGTCCCCCCTAATATTTGCTCTAGCCCTGGAGCCCCTGGCTTTGGCCATTAGAGGTAACAGAAATATTAAAGGCATAACTTCAGGATATAAAGAACACAAATTACTTCTATATGCAGATGATATTTTGATGCTGTCTAGCAACCCAGAAATAACAGTACCACAAACTATGTCACTGATTAATTCCTTCTCACGCATATCTGGGTATAAAATCAATTGGTCTAAGTCTGAAGCTATACCTTTGTCTAAAACTTGTCACCCCAATCTTCATAGTGACTGGAAGTTTAGGTGGCTTCCATCTGGATTGGTGTACTTAGGAGTTATAATTACCCCAGGCTTAGAAAACATTATGAATTTAAATTTAATGACACTTGTTAAAAAAATTGAAAGTAATTTACTGAATTGGTCAAAACTGGGCCTCTCTCTGCCAGGACGAATAAATACTTTAAAAATGATAGTAGTACCTCAGGTTAATTACTTAACTTTCATGCTACCCCTGGAGTTTCCACCTTCTCTCCTGGCTAGATTGAACAGAGCTATCAGGAGTTTTCTGTGGCAGGGCAAAAAACCATCTTTTAACAGAAAGAAATGATTTGCCTCAGAGGAGGATGGTGGACTGGGATGCCCAAGGTTAGACTGGTACCATTATGCATTCTCACTTAGTCAAATAGGTAAATCAAATCTTCCTGAAACTTTAGCCCCTGCTTGGGTTGCGATTGAAAAACAGATGGTGGAACCCTTTTCTATACAAGCTTTTCTCACTCAGACAGGAAGTGACATACCTTTTAGTAACCCTGTCCTGGCTTTTGCCAGAGAGAGCTGGAGAAGAGCACACCGGACCTGTAAGCTAAATCCTCATCTTACAAAAGGGTCCTCAATATGGCAGAACAAATATCTGAAAAACAGTAAAAAATCTATCATGTGGGAAAATTGGGTGAGAGCAGGGGTGATGTTAATGGAAGATTTGTTTGATGGAAAACATCTACTCTCTTTTGAACAATTAGTTTCTAAATATAATCTACCAAGGAAAGATTTTTGGAAGTTTCTTCAAATTAGAAGCTGTATTTTAAAAGTTGAAGGAAAAAAGAATCTTGCCCCTGTTAGTGGTATTCAGGAGTTGATGAGATCAAAGGGAATGCTTAAAGGTGGGACATCGAGGTTTTATAAGGAACTTAGAAAGCACCAACCTCCAAATTATGAGGGCGTGAAACAGGCATGGGGAAAAGATCTAGGAATAATTATTGACGAAGAAATTTGGAAAGAAGTAATACAGTCATGGTACTCCATAGCCCGAGACATGCAGACACGTTTAGTTTTATTTAAAATAATCAATAGGAAATGTCAAAAATGTCAAGGTTGGGACTTAGGGGTGATGATAGATGCTGGAGATGCAAGAAAGAACGGGGTTCATTGATTCATATGCTGTACAAATGTGAAAAGGTACAGGACTTTTGGACAGCTATTGTTAAATGTATTAACAACATACTGGATACAGAGCTCACTCAATGTCCAGCATTATGTGTTCTAGGTGCCTTTCCAGCAGATACCAGATTATGTCCAAAAATATGTTCCTGGGTGAAACTGACTTTAACAACGGGGAGCAGGATTGTTTTGAGACATTGGAAATCAACAGACAAAACCAGTTTTGGGGAATGGAGGGATGAGTTGGCAAGGGTTGCTTCATTTGAACAGTTAATATACAGAATTAATAACAACGTAAAGGAACTCAGATCTATTTGGGGTTCCTATCTGGAAACACTTTGCAGAGAGTGAGGGTTATCGTGGAGTGATGTTACAAAGAGATGTTTGACACTCATTACTCTTGTCCCTTTTTCTAGACAGTAGAATGAAATGTGCTTGTCATGTGACTGATACCTACAAAAGGCTTATAAATGGACAGGAAATTTAATGTAATATGAAGACAATGTGTCATGAGCTGCTAAGATGAGTGTGAATGCCATGTTTTTTGTTTTTTTCTTTGTTTGTTTGTTTTTGCTGTTTGTTTTCTGCTTGTTTTTTTGCTTTTTGTTTGTGGTTGTTGTTGTTGTTCCTTGTTTTCTTTGTGCAAGAATCTAAACTTGGTTTGGATTTGTTTATCCATCGCATTCATGTTAGAAATATATATATTATTGTGAATATGGGGTATATGGTACACACTGCAAAAAAAAAAATAAAAGCACACACAAAAAAAAATCTCTTTGTTTTATGTTTGCATATAATTTTATAATTTTTTTTTTTATATGGTGCTCTTGCCTGCTTTTATTTCCTTTCTTCTGATGATTTTATTTCTACAGTGTTTGTGCTCCATTTCTGTTTTCACTGTGCAGCACTTTGGTGAACTGTTTTTAAAATGTTTTAAATAAATAAAATGGATTGGATTTTTGATCTTTATAATTCCCGGTTTGGTTTTTTTTTCTGTCATTGACAGCTTCTGCTCCTCATATCTTTGCAATATTGATCCGGCGAGGCAGTTTCCACCTAAATGAGAAATCTCGTGACGTTTTGATCTTGCGAGATCTCGTGGCATGAGATCTGATCACACATGCACACCAATGTGCATGTTCCAGATGATTCACCATGTTAGCTCTCAATCAAGCCACAGCTTCCCTAAACTGAAGGACATGTAGGACTCCAGATCGATGATAATTTCATCGACTAAAACTATGAGTAAAAATGTTCCATGTTTCCATGATAAAAACTAGACTAATGGCCTTTACACACTGAGGAGTAGTGGATGGTTGGTGGATGGCCACCATGTCCCAACAAGGCTGTGACATCAGCAAAGAGGGGGCGGAGTCATGTTCTGGGCCGGATTCATGAGGAGAGAGCTGGTAGGACCCTTTAGGGTCCCTGAAGGTGTGAAAATGACCTCTGCGAAGTATCTAGAGTTTCTGACTGACCACTTTCTTCCATGGTACAAAAGAAGAACCGTGCCTTCTGAAGTAAAATTTTCTTCATACATGACAATGAACCATCTCATGCTGCAAAGAATCCCTCTGTGTCATTGGCTGCTATGGGCATAAAAGGAGAGAAACTCATGGTGTGGCCCCCATCCTCCCTTGACCTTTAACCCTGTTGAGAACCTTTGGAGCATCCTCAAGAGACTAGAGATTAGATTAGATTTTTAAAACATAAATATAAAGTCACAATGTTGGGTGTCCATACTTTACATCTGCAAATTTTCAAACCACAAGACAAATGTATGTGGCAGTAATCTGCTGTTGAAGTTGGTGAAGTTCCCTCCTAATTCCTTCCCAGGATAAAAGGGAGAACTGTACTGACGGTTTTTTACAACTGAGTTCAAGTCCTCGCTTTCTACAGAGTACCCGGGGTCGATGTAACATTGTCACATCATTGGTGCTACACTTTGCTGCTGTAATCCATTAAGGTGTTATAAATCAAGATATCTTTATTATTTTGGTTGCCATTTTGTCTACTATTTAAAGTGTTGTCTCAATTTAGTCCTGAAAAGAACAGCATATAAACTTGTGTCAGAATGTTTGTTTACAGTGTTAGTGTTGTAGCGCTGCCTTCTGCTGAAACTAAGAATAATAAAACAGTCTAGTACAAGCTTTATGCTCTGTTTAGGGCCATATTTCATTTCATTTCAAGAATATTTGGGGGGGCAATCAAAAATGGGCCGCGGGCCATAGTTTGGACACCCCTGACTTTAATCTCAGAATTCTGACTGTTTTCTCACAGGTAAAAAAAGAGAAATGCATCTCATTTTTTTTCAGTGGCCCAAATCCTCTTCCATGGATCTGTGATGACCAAAACTGTACTAAAATATAATTTTGAGCAATGCAGCATCAAACTGATGTTAAATGTGTTTTCCCTGACTAAAGACAGCGATGTAAACGACGTGTACTCTCATTATAATCTCTCTGTGTCCTTCATAGACAATCAAAACCTAATTAATCATACTGACTCTGTACCTCTGAGGGGGGGTCTGACAACATCCTCTTAATTATTCTTCATTGTTCTTCAGCAAACGAACAAGAACAAGAAACAGAGCAGCAGATGTAAACAGATTTGTTTCTCACAGCAGCTGAGATAAAGAACAATAAAATGAATGAGTGATGGGAAGTGCTGAAAGAATGTAGCAGCGTTTTAGAGTGTTTACTTTGATTAATGCAGGAAAATATGAACTCAATGAATGGATGTGTGCTTAAGGATTGATTTGAGCTGCTGGTACTAAGTATTGTCTGTTAGCTTTCAGCAGCATCTTAGTGTAAAATGAGAGCTTGTTTCAGGAGTGACTGTGAATTTGCTGCATTGCATCTGCAGGGACCACATGAACAGAAACAGAGCTCCCTCAGCCAGCAGCAACGTGAATTTAAGACACAAGGGCTGGACCATGCAAAGGCGCCGTCATAAAGCTTCTTCATCACAGGAGTGCATGCCAAGTGAAAATAAGGACTTGAATGTAGCAAATCCAGCTGCCTGGATAAGAAATGGGATCATGGCAGACATGGAGGTGGAGAATGGGGCTGTGAAGACGCAGCAGGAAGAGGACTGACATCTGTTAGGACCGGCACCAGGTTTGATCACCTCAATGTTCAACGACATTTAATGAGGAGATAAATATTTAACATTTCATTACCTAACTCAAAAACTTAGCAAACAGACATCCAGGGCATGCAGCATAACTTTCCTTTATTTACAGTGCTGATAAATGTATTCACCTCCTTAGATGTCTAACCCTTTAACTCAGGGGTGTCAAACTCAAGGCCCGGGGACCTTATCCAGCTCGTGGTACAGTTATACCCAGCCCGCAAGATCATATCACATTTTAACAATAACTGGCCCACCAGTATGAGGTCTGCAGTCTCCTCCAGTAGTTTGATACTAGCATACTGACATGAACACCCGAGCCTGGAGAGTAAAACTGCCTGATTTGATTGAAGACAACTTCACACAATGGTCATTTTAGGTCTTGAGTTGTATACCAACATAAGAGTTGAATAATTACAGTGAAAGGTGAAGAGCCTTTTTGGGTGTCGCCCCTGGCAGGTATCCCACATTGCCTAATAAAAACTAAAGGAAGCAATTTTGCAAAAAAAAAAAAAAAACAAAAAACTGAACTGAACTAAAAAAACTGCAGTAAAAACTAATTTAAATGAAAACAAAAGATAAAAACTAAATAAAAATTAAAACTAATGAAAAATCCAAAACTATCTAACCTCGGTTTAGAGTCTTGTCTGATGTCCAAAAAGCTCCATTCTGGTCTCATCAGGCCAAAGATCTTTCTCCAACTAGACCACGGAGTCCCCCACAGTCCCTCTGGTGAACTCTAGTCCAGATTGAATCTGAGTTTTCTTCAACAGTGTCCTTTCTCTTTGCCACTCTCCCATAAAGCTCTGACTGGTGAAGAACCCAGGAAACAGTTGTTGTCTGCAGAGTCTCTCCATCTCAGCTGCTGAAGCTTGGCAGATTTACACGTATGACATGTTCCTTCATTTCTTCATGATGGATTTAACTGAACTCTGAGGGATGTTCAGAGCCTTGGAGAAGTTTTTGTATCCAACCCCAGACTTCTACTTTTCAATAACCTCTTCTCTAAGTTGCTGCTTGGAATGTTCTTTTGTCTTCATAGTCTAATGGTAGCCATGAATACTGATGAACCAGTGACTGGACCTGGACTAAAGACACAGGTGTCTTTACACTATAATCACTGACACAGTCACTGCACTCAGGTGATCATCATTTCTCTAACTGTGAGACGACTAGCACAAACTGGTCAGGTGGTTGGAAAGTGTAAGTCCGTCCTGCTGTTGGCTGCAGTGGGTGCATCACGTTTTGTCTGTGGCGTCCACTTTCAATGGCGAGGTCGATCTCAGTGCTGTGGGAATTAAAAGGCATCCCTGCTGTTTTTGTGACAATTATGGATGCTGTTTGACGGTTTATGAAGGAAAAAAATGGCCTTAAGTTGAAGATTCTGCTCGTGGCTCCACTCCCAAAGGGGACGGGTCTCATTTAAGTTTTTACCTGGGGCCTCCAGATCACTAACGCTCCCACTTTTCAGCTCTCATTTACCTTTATTGGAAATAATTACTCTCAAGTATTGCTTTGTGCTGCACTGTCATGCAACATTTTTGATGTAATATAACGATTTAAAAAGCGACTCTTCGGCTCTGTTTTGATTCAGTCTTTGCTTTTATGCAGAACACATTCACATCAAGCTTCCAGAGCCACACAAGTGTGTTATTTTGGGGGGCACAGCTCCTCCAAACACTCCAGAGATAGAAGTGTTGATCAAAGACATCCTGACAGCAGAGACTGAAGGAGGAGGAGGACTCCCGCTTATTTTCCCTGCCAACCAAACACTGTGGGTATGTTGTTGTGCTTTAGTGTACCTGTACTTCTCCCCCTGTGATCCTGCTCACAATTAAGAGAATACTTCAGTCAGACGTGTGTTGAAATAGATTTAGGCCAGGGTGTATTTATTCTGCAAAGCACAGATAATCTGGTCTCTGGGTGGGTAGCAGCTCATTAGGGCTATCGCTGAATATTTTCCTGTTTCCACTGGGAATATGCAATAAATAAAACTTTTACTCAATAATGAGATTAAATCCTTCTCACAAAGCATTTCTTCATTTTTAAAGTCAACACCCCGCCACGTCGCCGCCACCCTGCAGAGTACTCCTGTGTTATAGCAGGGAATTAACCAGGAAAGTTTGTCTGCTGAAGCCCAAATGACACCATCAGATGTTCTCTGCGTAATGGTTTTATCGTCGTTATGCATGCACAGAGTCCAGGACAGCATGTGTTGTACTGAAACGCTGATCAGCAGCGGCTCCTCTGGGACTCGGCTGACGGCTGAGAGAGAGAGAGCACTCGGCACTCTGGGCCGTAAACGAGTCCTGTAAATTCAGCTGCTCAGCTTTGTTTTGCTTATGCATCGTAAAAACAGTCAAACACTTGCACTTTTCCCTCTTTCCATATTCATTTTGTGTTGATTCAGCTGGTTTGGTGAAGATCTTTTCAACACACTGAATGTCTAAGGCGGGGGTGTCAAACTCAGTCACAGCGGGGGCCGGATTCTGAATCTGGGTCTAACCTGAGGGCCTAACAGGGTCCATATTTAACCACTGAGTGTCAACCTACATGATGTTGAGTTTAAAAGGTCAACACGATGAGTTAAAAACTCAAAATCTGAGATAAAATCAAACTTATAAGTTTTAAAGGTAAAAAAAATGACATCAAAAGTCAAAATGATGTTTTTAAAAGGTGAAATATGAGATAGAATACTGACACCATGATTTTTAACAGTCAAAAAAATGAGATTAATTTCAAAATCATGACTTTAAAAGGTCAAACTAGAGTATGAAATTTAGTATTATGAAGCTAAAAGAAAAAAAAAGAGATAAAAGTCAAAGTTAGGAGTTGAAATGGTCGGCAAAACTGAGATAAAAATCAAAATCATGATATTTAACAATCAAAATATGAGACAAACCTCAAAGTCTTGAGTTTAATATGTCAATTTTAGGGTTTAAATTTCAAATCCATTATTTTTAAAGATCAAAATAATATAATATCATTTAAAATAATTAGTGTTAAAGGTAAAAAAAATAAGATAAAATTTGAAGTTTGGAGTTGAAAAAGGTCAAAACGTGAGATAAAAGCCAAACTTATGATCAAAATATGATTCAAAATTTAAAATTATGCATCTAAAAGGTAAAAATATGAGATAGAAAGTCAAAGTTGTAAGATGTAAAGATTAAAATATGAAATAACTGGTTAAAACCATAACTTTTAATCATTACTGTGAGATGAAAAATTGAAAATATAGACACAAATTAATAAGACAAATTTCTCCGATGTTCATGACTTTATATCAAATTATTTTTACTGTTTACTCGTTCTCATTTTTATGACTCAACATGGATATTATAAATCAAGGTTAAGTTTACATTTTTATACTGGAGGAAATCTGCAGACCTCATACTGGTGGGCCAGTTCTAATGAAAATGTGATAGGATCTGGTGGGCCGGGTATAACTGTACCACGGACCAGATTTGGCCCCCAGGCCTTGAGTTTGACACCCCTGATCTAAGGTATGCATTTGAGCTCTCTGACACTGACTAAACCAGTATCAGTGTGACTAAAATGGGCCTCATAATGAAGGTAATCTATTCACATTAAACCCAGATCATCCACGTTTACATTCCTAATGGTTTATCGTTGATGCACTTAGAGAGGAAAAGAACAAGATCTCATGAAAGAACATGATCAGATTAATTAATCCTATTTGGGTCTTTGGGGCCCTTTTTAGCTGCTTACCAAAAGAAGAATGCTGCTATAAATTATTCTCCAGACTCATACTCATTGGCCTTGGCTCATTTTCTGTGAAAAATGTCGACAAAAACAAGTTTTGATTGGCTGCCCTCTGTTCACCCCTCTGCACATTTATATTGCATATGTGGTGTTTGGGCTCCAGGGTAATTAAGACTGGAGATTTCAGGCGCTGTGTACAGCGCATTAACTCTGTTCTCCTCCTATCTGAGCCTGCTGTTTGTGGATGTAGTCTGTTTGTGACTGTGAGAGTTTTGTTTGTGTTCAGCGCGAGGTTGAGACACTGTCACATTCAAGCACGCAAACTCCCCTCTACTCCCACCTCTGCAGGTTTAACATTCACCGCTGTCTTGTTTCTCATAGAAGGGGGACGTCAAAACCTCGGGCCCTTGGTCCATTTTTAAAGGGTCCTCTGATTTAGAAAGCATATCTGTGTCCCAGCACCAACACTCAGATAAAGTTTGTCAGCTTTGTAAAGTTTTCTCTAGTTTTATATCTGAATGTAGAGATGAGCCGCCAGCGTCTCCCCTCTCTGCTCTACAGACCAACCAGTTTAAGCACACACTCACTCAACATTCATTCCCAAAATTCAGTGTCTTGGAAAATTAAAATGTTACATTAGACCAATAAAAAAAGGATGTTTTAAACAGAAATGCCAGGCTTCTGTTCATCTCTATGCACTCAATACTTGGTTGGGCCTCCTTCTGCATGAATTACTGGCATGGAGGCGATCAGCCTGTGGCACTGCTCAGGTGTAACTGAAGCCCAGGTTGCTTTGATAGCCGCCTTCAGGTCATCTGCATCGTTGGGTCTGGTGTCTCTCATCTTCCACAGATTCTCTGTGAGGTTCAGGTCAGAATCAAACACAGTAACATCACAGTCACTGAACCAGATTTTAGTACCTTTGGCAGTGTGGGCAGGTGCCAAGTCCTGCTGGACTAAATGGGTGATTGATGATTCAAAGCTACCCGCTGCTTCCTACTTGCGTGCTCACCCCCTGCCCGACCCCTCCTCGCTCGCACTGAAACCTCCTTTAAACACCGTAGTTTGCTCATTTATTTTGTGGAGATCAACCGTGGAAATATAAGCGATAGATTGGTGATTGATGATTCTGATCAGCGCCTGTTGCTTTGTTCTCTCTCGTCGCTCGTCCCCGCCCAGCCCCTCCCCATCTCTCTCCCTCTCTCGTATCGAAACCTCACTTTCAACATAGTTTCAGATTACAGATAAAAAAACGCATCTGAAAATAGCAGACCCAGTGTTTAAAGACCATAAATTGTGGGTGTATCATATTCTCTAACTGGCCCTAAAATATGAGGTCAGATTTCCTCCAGTATAAAAATGTAAACTTAACCTTGATTATATCAAATACCCTTAAGTCATAAAAATGTGAAAAATATAAAGAGTAAAAATAATAAGATTAAAAAATATGCGAAATACATTTGTGATTTCATTTCATATTTTAAATTTTCCATAGCACAATTATAACTTCTATCTATTATCTGGACTTTTATCTTATGTTTTGAGCTTTTAATATTTATTATTTTGATATTTTATCCCATATTTTGACCTTTTTTATTTATCATTTGGACTTTTAGCTAATACTTAGGCTTTTTGAATCTATTATTTTGTTTTTTTTAATCTCATATTTTGACATTGTCAATTTAATATTTTGACTTTTGTCTAATATTTTGGCTTTTTCTATTTATAATTAACTTTTTATCTCATATTTTGACCTTTTAGGTTCACAATTTTAAATTTCAATTTATATTTTGGCCTTAAAAACATGATTGTGACTTTCTTTTTGATATATTTGCCTTTTAAAGCATGATATTCACATTTGATTTTGTTTTTTGACCTTTTGCGCTATTAATTTTGACTTATGACTAACTTATCATTTGGACTTTTTAAAATCTAAAAATCATTTATCATCAGTGCTAATTTTTTCCCAATGATGTATTCCTGGTGAAAATGAGGTTGACAGTTTGGTTTAATGTGGACCCTGTTAGGCCCTCAGGTTCAACCTAAATCCAGAATCTGGACCCTTCTGTGGCTGATTTTTAAAACCCCTGCCATAAATGTTATAGAAATACTGGCACAGGCCTACTTCTATGTAGGGATAAAGTCTGACTTCAGGACTTCTGCTTTAAAATAGAGTACTTTTATGGGGTTGTTAGAGGACTTAATCATGTCTTCATTCTTCAGATCACAGAAGAGCTACAGATTTAATCTCAGTTTTTTCATAAATAAAAGAGACCCACAGTCAAATTATGCTCATTAGCCTATAATATGATACTCTACAGCTCTCATTCACTCTCAGGCTCACCTGCAGCACCTTTTCCAAGGAAACTAGAGATTTCTAGTCACAGTCTGTCCCAGCTTCACTGGTAAAAGTTGAAAGATGTAGACGACAGATGTATGGACTACAAAGAGGAAAGTTCCAGCAGACGTTACATTTGTTTTGACTGAAGATTGAAGAGGCCACAAATTCAAGATAAAACAAAATGACTGAAAAGCAAAGCTATCACATCAGGATCATGATTTCAGTGTGCAGATTCTATTGACTGAACTCCACCAGGGTATTACCTCTTCAGATGGAAGCAGCAGATAGCAGTCACTCTCACAGGAAGTAAATGAGGTCTGGTTCAGTGCCACTGAGGGTCTTGTTTACCGTCCACAGTATTGAACCTGTTTGTCTCCAGGATTACCTTATCTTCAGCCTTCAAATGTCAGGAGGAATAATCATGTCCCTGACATCATTCTTGACTCAAAACCCCCAGGGGTGCGATCTTATCTCCCTCTCTTTGCTAAGCACACAGTTGACTGCTGTCACACAGGTGTCTTATGATCTGTAAATATTGTCAGTCCCGGGATAAATCAGTTAGCTCTGATCGGTTATAGAGGAAAGAGGTCAAGGGACTTAGCTGGAGAGCTGAAACAGAAGGCTATGGTTGTTTCACTGTCGGTTTATTCTGCCTCTCTAAGCCTCTAAAGACTCATCAGCTGGAGAAACAGTCACTGCTGATGAAGTCACCTCCTTTCAAATAGCATCACTATTGGTGAAATCACCAATTACCTGAGTGCAGTGAATGTGTCTCAGTGGTTGTAGTATAAAGACGACTGTGTCTGGATTTCCAATCACTGGTTAACCCTTTACCTCCTGAGTCTAAAAATGTCGATTTGGACATATTTTGTTATTATAGCTGTAAAATAGTCAGGAAATGCCCTAAGTCTGACAGCTTTGGTCACTTTTCCCAGGAGTACTTGAACTTGACTGTTCAACATCTGCTTAATGATTATTGGACATTATATGGAACTGTCAGCAGTTTAAAAGAAGAAAAACACAAAAACAGATTTGTTTTTCATGGCTTTTATGAGAAGAAATGTTGTTATTGCTCATGAAGTTTTGATTTGACATTTGAAATGTGAACCTATACATGTTTAGAACAATCAGCAGTCATTTTTGGAGTCTAGGACTCTGGGTGTGCAAAACACAGTGCAAAAGATAACTATATACATAGGAGACAATTAGTGCAAATAAAGGTGGAAAAATGCATTCTCAACATTCTCAGTAACATATTGTTATTGCACATGACAGACATGCACAAATGCCACTATCTAACACTATTATCTGGAAACTAAACACCACTCTCACTCACTCTCCTTTTACTCTCCTCCTTCACTCTCCTTTCTCACTCGTCTTTTGCCCAAACTGTCGTTTTCGCGGTGCTGTTCGATATTACCATAATATATATACCACACATCATATATTGCTGGAAAGCACAGATTCTCAGCTCTCTGTCAGCGTTGGAATTTTTTAGATTGAGCAAACTTTCGAGGAGTTACAGTGTTGAGAATCCGTGTAGCGGTCTCAGCATACTTCGGTGTTTTGCTATGAATGCCCATGTCATATGGTTGTGAGTACCGTAATGAACCATATATGTGCGCATGCCCACAATTCTCAGCTTTCTGACACCATTGGAGTTTTTCTGATCAGACAAACTTTGACAGAGTTACGGTAATAATACTCTGGACATATAAAACACAGCGCCGGGTCAGTGGGTAAAGGGTTAACCTTTATGCCCTGTTAAGGGAAATCTGTGTATTTCAGAGTGCATCATGAAATAACTTTTGGTGTGATTGTGACCTTGCCACAAAAATTAGTTCAGGGAGTGTGTTTTTGCATAAATTTTGATATCTTTGAGTTTCATCCATATCCACTGTATTTTGACTGTTACGTGGGTTTGTTAACTACAAAGTTTGTACCATAGACTTCCATTATAAACACGTTTTTTGACCTCTCATGTAAAACAAAGTGAAAAAAATATTTTCCCTGTAATTTCCCATTTCTCTGTAGCAAACTACTTGAAGTTTTGTAAGAACTAAGTCAATCACAAAATTGCCCCATTTTCACATCACCCCACCCACCCAGATAAAACATACTGGCTTCTGGTGGCTGTATAAGTAATTGGCATGGCTGCAGACCAATTAAAAAGAATCTTTTTGCAACTAAAATGGTTTTGATGTGTAGTTAGTGATAAGATCTTTCAGTCAGAATGGTTGAAATGAAAAAAAAAATCCAGGTGTGTGTCAGTGTGAAATCTACTCACAGACAATGAAATCCTTACGGGAAAATATGCAAATTTGTAAACTCATAAAAAGCCATAAAACTAGTGTTTCTTATTCCTTGGCCATGGCAGGATAAAATCAAGATTTTCATCAGGTTTTGCATTCACTTTGAAGGTTAGGCCTCAAATTTTATGTTTCACATTTAGCCAATTTTTTATATTTCATATAGTTTCCCACTGAGGAACAGCCATGCCTCTGTCACAAACTAGAAAAAATAGGAATTTGCAGAATTTCTGTCACACTTCAGGATTACAGGCCACTGTGACCCAAAGAAGGCACATTTGTTGAATTTTGTTCTGATGTGGATAGTAAGGACTTCTACTTGCATGTTCATGACAAAATAAGATTGTCATGAACATGCAGTGAAGCCCCCAAAACAATATTCAAGAGACTGGTCCCCTAAATTTCCAGCCTGGAGCCCTAAAAATAAGAGTGCCAGAGCCTGTGGACCCCCACTGTCTCTGGTGGTTCAGTCTCTCCCTGGTCTAAAGGTGAAAAAAAAAAAAAATCATGTTTTGGCTGACTTCAAGGTTTTAAAAAAGTAGATGAATTGTCTGAGAAGTGTTGGGCCAATCTCTCAGCCTGCATGAAAGATTTTTTCTCCTTCTGGCGTTTCTGCTTGGTCCTAGTCGCCGTGGTGACAAATAATCCTGAGGTAAACAAGGGAAAGTCTCATTCTCACAGCCTTGTCAATGCAAATATTCCAACCGCAGCATATCTCGCTGTGAAATTCAAATGAGAGCACAGATCTCTCAGAATAAACTCACACCCCTGTGCTGGGACACACTCCATACTTCCCCTCTATAGACCACTTCACTCATCCGTGTTACAGCGGGTTTAAATGTCTGGGTTAAAGTCAGAGAGAACACTTGTTCTTTTTGGGTCATTAGCAGCAGTTATCACCCTTACACTCATAACCAGATGCTACACATGCACTGCACACTCTCACTGCTTATTTCAAAGACTAAAGGATAAATGAGCTCGGCTTTATGAGCTTCAGGACCATCGTGAATAAATGCATGTGTTTACAAAAAATTTGCTGCTCTTGACAGAAAAATTGAGCAATTAGCAGCTAAATTGGCCCAAAAGAAAACAAATCTAGTAGAAAACTAACAACAGTCCACCTGGAATACAAAACAAACCTTCAGAGGGTAAATAATCATTTCAGTTTTATTATGAGAGTTTGATTTCACTGCACAGAATTACTTTTACTTTAACTTCCACTAAAATGTCAAATCTACATCTGCAGAGCTGCAACAAAAATACAGACAGATATGCGTCTTTGACTCCATGATATTTCTGGTGGTTGTCTTTGTGGATCACACATCTCCATGGTTAAAGGGCTGGGTACTTCCTACAGCCTCATTATTCCTATCATGATAAAGATATTTATCCTGCTACACTATGATAGCTGATAAAACACATCCTGCACAGAATTCACTACCTGATCTGTGATTTAGAGGGGACAGACAGTTTAAAGGTCACATATTTTACCCCTTAAAACAAGTTTATATCGGTCTCAGAGGTCCCCAAAACATGCCTGTGAAGTTTATTTCTGAAAAACACTCCAGTATTGGATTTCTGCATGTCTAGAAACTGTTTCAGCCCTGCTCAGAACCAGCTGTTTCTGAGTGTGTGGCTTTAAATGTTAATGAGCTCTCTGACTCCGCCCCTGACCATGCTCCCTCTCCAGAAATGGATGTGGCTTATCCTGAATCAATGTGGCTCTCCTGATCACGACAGGAGGGAGGGACTTTCTTCCTGGGGGCGGGGCTAACTCCCCACATGAGGTCATTTTTTATAAAAAACCACATTGACTTTAAGTAATCAAACTGGCATTTAAAGGGTTAAAATCCGCAAAATGATTGAATGTTTGGTTTTGAGCACAGCTGAAGTTGTTTAAGAGATTTATGCACAAAAGCAGAAAAAGTATTAATCTGTTAAGTTTTAATAGCAGTTTTTTAGAAGTTGACATTTTTGTCCTTAATGGCTTTAAAGGGTATTAAATGAAAATGATGCCTGAGGGTTAAAAGGTCAAAATATGAGATAGAATTCAAAATCATGAGTTTGACTCTTTAAGCGCCAAAGTCGCAAAATTGCGACAAGCAACATTGCTGAATTAAACAGGCTATTGCTGCAAATATGGTGCCTAATGTTGTTACTACTTTACACCAGGAGATGGCGGACATGAGTAACTTCAATCCCAGCAGCATTTGTGGGTGTGTTTCTATCCAAAGTTTGGGAGAGAGTTTGAAAGCAGTTGAGGAGACGAGGAAGTGGTAGTAGTGGTTTTAGTCGGAGCAAGACGAGAGAAAGACAACAAATTGTAGCAAGAATACTCAGAGTAACGGGAAGTCTGTTCACCGTTGACGCGTATTCACCGAAGAAGAATATTCACCCTCTGACGATGACATTCAGTCGTCCAGTGAGACTGAAACTGACAGTGCGTCTGTGAGCAGTGACAGCGAGTCCGTGCGCCATGACAGTCCACAAGCAGCACATACCGCAGCCGATGCTTTGCCTCACAGTGGCCGGGGTGGGAGTAATCGGTGAATGCCGCGGAGGGGACGTGGTGGGGAAGCAGGTGTGGTCAAAACACCGCGAATAGCGGCAGATATGGTAGAAGCAGTGGGAGAAAACGCACAGCCAGTGCCGGTGGAGGCAGCAGAGGTGTTCATGGTTGATGTCAAAATATGCAAATTAGATGAGTGAATTTACTCCCATCACAAACTTCAGGTCATACTGAAGATTTTTCCCATTTACAGTATGCCTTTATCTCTGACCATTTTCAAGCTACAGCCTTTTGAAATCTTGATATCAAAATTTAATATTTTCTTGAAAAAACTGTGGCGCCTAAAGGGTTAAAGGTTAAAAAAATGACTCAAATGTCAACATCATGAGTTTAAAGGGTCAAAAGGTAAAAAAAAAAAAACATTAGAGTGAGAATAATGACTTCAATTGGTCAAAATATGAGTTAAAATTCAAAATGATTTTAAAAGATCAAAAATGACTCAAAGTCAAAATCGTGAATTAACAAGATCACAAAACCACTCATGAGGTCAAAAAATGAGAAAAATTTGAGTTTAAAAGTAAAAAAAAATACAATAAAAAAAAATCCCGAGTTTGAAAACTGAAAATATAAGACAGAATTTAAACTCATGAGTTTAAAAGGTCAAAAAATGTCCATTAAAGGGTTTATTACACAGAAATGTTGACCTTCTGGAAAATGATGCTCCTGTTTTTGCACTAACTCCTGCTTCTCTGTTCGGGTCATGGAGGCGATCAGTCCGTGGTCCTGCTGGGGTGTCATGAAGACCAGGTTGCTCTGATAGCAGCCTTCAGCTCATCTGGTTTGTTGAGTCTGGTATCTCTCAGAGATCCTCTATGGGGTTCAGGTCAGACCAGTTGGCTGGCCAGTCAAACACAGTAACACCAGGGTCAGTAAACCAGTTTCTGGTGGTTTTGTCTTCACTGTAGACGGGTGGTTGGGTGTAAAATAATAGTACTGTGAAAAAATATTATCCCCTTCACTGATTTCCTCTCTTTTCTTTCTTTTGAATATTTTTCACGCTGAAATGTTTCAGATGATCGAAACTATTTTAATAGAGTCCAAAGAAAACCAGAGTAAATAGAGTATTTAGCTTTTAAATGATCATTTCCTTTGTTAAGAGAAAGGCCATCCAAACATGTATGCTTGTTTGTTTTGGTGACAATAAGAAGTCAAAAGTCTCTAGCGTGTCTCCTGGTGTTGGCGTGTTCAGAAAGTGACCCCTGTCTCGGGATATTTGTCATAACTCTGACTCCTGAACCAGAAGGCTCTTCAATCCCCTCTCAGCAACCTGCTGGGACCGTTGTTGCTCCTGAAGAGCTCCGGTGAAATGTGACTTCCTGTCTGCCGTCAGCAGCCGTCATGAGCTTTTTTTATTTCATAGCGTAGCAGAGAGCAGGCAGATTTATGGAGGCAGAGCAGTCACGCTGCGGTCATCTTCTCTAGTAATTCATGGTGTCACACACTGAAAAGACATTTACTGATCCCTGTTTGATGATTTATGCTCAAGTCTAACTAAACTGACACTACAAACATGGAATCACATATCACTGCTCTATCAAAGACCCTGTAGGCCAAAACCCCAGAGATGATCATTTCTGAAAGTCCAGGATTCAAACCATCCATTCTCAACATCCTTCAGTCTGTTCTCCTCTCTCAGCAGACCTGAGCTGGAGTTAGAGTCTCTTTCTGTTTCCAGCTATCTTTATTTAAACAGTAAATAATAACAATAATATCAATATTTAAACTCTAGCTGGACATTATTCTGCTCAGGCAACATGCTGCAGAAGCTCTCATACTAGAGAGGACCTTTAATACTAGGACTTTAACATCCTGACCTCCAACACTCTACATCTAATGACATGCTGCAGAAGCTCTCATACTAGAGAAGACCTTTAATACTAGGACTTTAACATACTGACCTCCAACACTCTACATCTAATGACATGCTGCAGAAGCTCTCATACTAGAGAAGACCTTTAATACTAGGACTTTAACATACTGACCTCCAACACTCTACATCTAATGACATGCTGCAGAGGCTCTCATACTAGAGAAGACCTTTAATACTAGGACTTTAACATACTGACCTCCAACACTCTACATCTAATGACATGCTGCAGAAGCTCTCATACTAGAGAAGACCTTTAATACTAGGACTTTAACATACTGACCTCCAACACTCTACATCTAATGACATGCTGCAGAAGCTCTCATACTAGAGAGGACCTTTAATACTAGGACTTTAATATCCTGACCTCCAACACTCTACATCTAATGACATGCTGCAGAAGCTCTCATACTAGAGAGGACCTTTAATACTAGGACTTTAACATCCTGACCTCCAACACTCTACATCTAATGACATGCTGCAGAAGCTCTCATACTAGAGAGGACCTTTAATACTAGGACTTTAACATACTGACCTCCAACACTCTACATCTAATGACATGCTGCAGAAGCTCTCATACTAGAGAGGACCTTTAATACTAGGACTTTAACATCCTGACCTCCAACACTCTACATCTAATGACATGCTGCAGAAGCTCTCATACTAGAGAGGACCTTTAATACTAGGACTTTAACATACTGACCTCCAACACTCTACATCTAATGACATGCTGCAGAAGCTCTCATACTAGAGAGGACCTTTAATACTAGGACTTTAACATACTGACCTCCAGCACTCTACATCTAATGACATGCTGCAGAGGCTCTCATACTAGAGAGGACCTTTAATACTATGACTTTAACATCCTGACCTCCAACACTCTACATCTAATGACATGCTGCAGAAGCTCTCATACTAGAGAGGACCTTTAATACTAGGACTTTAACATCCTGACCTCCAACACTCTACATCTAATGACATGCTGCAGAAGCTCTCATACTAGAGAGGACCTTTAATACTAGGACTTTAACATACTGACCTCCAGCACTCTACATCTAATGACAATGTGTCAGCACCTCAGAGTTTTTACCCTCTCTGACCAGATTATGGAGGTGGGGATTAGCACAGATGTTAAATGATTTTGAGATTAAAATATGTTAAAAGTTTAAAAACTCAAAATCTTGGGAAACAAAGAATAATTTTTAAAAAGGAAAACATATGAGATAGAAAATCAAAGTAATGAGATGTAAAAGGTCATTTAAAGGAACTCAAAATTCACAATCATGAGTCTTCACAGCTGAAAAAAAAGAAACAATTTAAAAACACGCATTTAAATGGTCAAAATATGAGATAAAATTCAAAATCAAGCATTGAAATTGTCCAATTATGAGATAAAATTAAAAATTATGAGTTTTAATGGGTCAAAAAATGAGAAACATTTTAAAACGTGAGTTTTAAAGGTCAAAATATTAGATAAATTTCAAAATTATGATTTTTAAAGGTCAAAAAATGACTCAAAGTTCAAAGTCATGAGTTTAAAAAAGTCAGAAATAACTCAAAATTTAAAATCATGAGTTTTAAAAGGTCAAAAAATGAGAAAATATTTAAAACATGAGTTTGAAAACGTCAAAAATTGAGATAAAACTCAAAAACGTGAGGTTTAAATGGTGAAAATATCACTCAAAAGTCAAAATCATGAGTTCAAAAGGGTCAAAAATGACTCAAAATTCCAAAACATGAGTTTTAAAAGGTCAAAATATGAGATAAAATTCAAAATCATGAGTCTTACCAGGTGAAAAAATAGAAACAATTCAAAAACATGAATTTTAAATGGTCCAATTATGAAATAACATTCAAAATCATGAGATTTAAAGGTCAAAGTTTGAGATACATTCATAATGATGAATTTTCAAAGGTCGAAATATGGAATATAATTCAAAATGAAGAGTTAAAATACTCCCATTATGAGATTTAATTCAAAATAATGAGTTTTAAATGATCAAATATGACTCAAAATTTAAAATCATGGGTTTTTAAAGGTCAAAAAAATGAGAAAAAATTACAAATATGAGTTTTTAAAAGATCAAAATGTTATATAAAATTCAAAATGATGAGTTTAAATTTAAAATGTTTATTTTTAAAGGTCAAACTATAAGGTCAAATTGAAAATTAAGAGTTTTAAAGGTCAAAAAAATGACTAAAAATTCAAAATCATTACTTTTAAAAGGGCAAAAAAATTAGAAACAATTTAAAACCTGAGTTTTAAAGGTCAAATTATGAGATAAATTTTAAAACCATGAGACCCTTACTGGTTACCACTCACTGACTGGACTCTGCTGTGTTTTTAGCTTAAATTTGTTCCCTAGCGCCTCAGTAGCTCCTTTCTCTCATAGCTGAAAGTTACCTTGAGTTAAAGTCTGTTATGAAACCAGTCTCCCTTTAAACCTGCTGAGTTCCCAAAAGGCTTTCACCATGGAGACCTGCTTATCAGACAGATTCTGTCTGCTGTTTTTATCCTTTTGTCTTTATGTGAAGGTAGAAAATACACAGAAGTTCATCTACTAATACAAGCCTTCTGATCTGATTTAACAGCAGTCACAAAACAGTCAGTGTGAGCAGAACTTTAAAGCACCAGATGGTTATGTTTTAACAAAAAACCCTACCTTCATTTACAGGTATTTCAATAACCCTAATGGCTCTCTATCCTGATGTTTACATGGAGGAAGGTGTCAGAGAGGGCTTTTTTCTTCTGTCATAATGTTACCTACAGTCAGATAGCAATCAATGCAGGTCGAGTTTGTTAATCCTTCCTGTGGTAGGGCAAAGGAATTAGCAGCTCAACAGCTTTCTGATGACATTAGCTGGTTATGAACTTTCATGGCCATTAAATCCCATCATTCATGGGGCTAAACTTGAAAGGAAATGTGACATTAATTATGTTTGATATTGTAAATGACCAGACTTAAGATTGGCCTGTAATATATTCATATATTATATATAGCACAAGGCTCAGATGTAGCTTTAGTGGAGCAACAGATTTATCACAACTGGAGTGCTTTTTTTTTTTTCTCAAAAAGAGCAAAGAACCACTCTGAGAGCTTTTCTTGGTGGAGGAGGTGTTTTCTTTTTTTCAACTCTTTCTTTGCCATGCACTTAAAGACCCTGTAAAGTGAAATCCAAAGTTTTTGTCCTCACATTCTAGAAATGTTGGATTATGGTGGCTGTAAACATGTGAAATCAGAAATCACTGAGATTGTATTTCTCCTGAGTGGGCGTGGCTTCAGTTCATTCAACAGACACGCCCACTCCATCCTGGAAGCTTAATTTTATAAACCTAGAGATGTTTTACTCGGCTGAAATCTGACCTGGGGGTTCATAACACACTGGCCTATCATACAGCAGATCTAAATACAGATTAATTTTCACTTTACAGGGTTTCACCGAGATCAATTCTCCATGGAGTTGGCTAATCTGTCTTACATAGCAGGAGGCCTACACTGCTGTGTGAATTTTGGCAGCTGTTTTTATTTTCAGTCTTAGTTTTAGTCTTCAAATTAAATACATTTTAGTTTTAGTCACATTTAAGTCATTTCTACATTTTTAGTTTTAGTCTAGTTTTAGTCTATAAAAAGTCCTCACGTTTAGTCTTTACTTCTAGTCCAAGCATTTATTTTCTTGCCTAAATCTGGAAATAAAACCAAGCATGGCTGACCTGCTGAAGCATCATAGAGTTCGGTGGACTTCTGAAATGGAGGATTTCGCACTGTCTCAAGGATTTTCTCCACAATCTTTTCTTTTTTTTAGTTATTAAAAAGATTAAAAATAGTCCCAAGAACACCATCATTCCCTCTCATATTTATTGTGTTTTTAGAGCTCACAGCTATTTTTTTCACCATCATGTCTCGTCTTCTTGTCTTAAAGAGTAAAACATCAGTCCTGTGGTGCAGTCAAGCTCTACACATCCTTTTTTTAGGGCAACCTGAGCTTTAAGAATATGTCTACTACAGTACTGTCTCTTGAATTAAAAAAAAAATTATAGGACTCTAAAGACAAGAAAAAAAAAAACAAATCAGAATCTGAAACTCAAAGACTTTTATTGATAACACACAGTGAACAATAGTGATTAAGGGTTTTTTCACAGACTTGTTCTCTCGTCTCTTGGGGACAAAACAGTGAAAAAATAAACGTTCTGTGACTAACAGTTTTCAAAATACCTGCATAAAAACAAAAAAGTCCATGCACTTTTTTTCTGCAGTTAGATCCATTTGTGCCATTCCTTAAAGCAGTAGAGATGCAAGTGGTCAACAGCCCCTCCCACAATGCATTGCATGTCAACAAACATGGTGCTGCCCACCGAAGAAAGAAGAGTAAGTGATTGAAAATGGATTAAAAATGGATAAAAAGATGTTTATTATTAGATCTAACGCTGGGATTTGAAAATTAAAGACCCCAGAAGGTGACCAAAGTTCTGGACTCGCTACAACGGCGTCCTTTAGGACTACGATGGCATCGATAGTAGCAAGAAACGGGAAAACGTTCAGCTTTCAGAGGAAATAAAAGAGTCTGTGACTTCTGGTTTAAAAGTGATCAACTTTATTATAAACGGTGTCACTTACTGTTGTATGTGACAAGGCTGTCCTCAGAGATCCTGGAAAGTCGGCTAAGTTCCAGGCTCGCTAGAAAATGTTCTGTGAGAGCTACGAATGCACGAAGGACATAATTAGGACGGCACAAAGGAGAGCTTTTACAGGAAAAAACAAGTTAGTGCCTACGACTTACAGTTCAAACGTTACAAAGAAATTTACAAAGGGGTGTGCCTGCGGCAGCTGGGAGGGTTAATACATAAAAATCTTTAAGCTTTAATTTCAGTTTAGTTTTTTCTTTTCTCTTTAACATTTTTAAAGCTCAACTGACATTGCAGCACATACGGTATATTCGTAAAGCCCAGGTTGGCCTGACAAACTGTGAGAGGAGAGACTAGGTGTGGAAAAATGGTTTCATTCTTCATCAAGACATTGTGACAGCTGAAACTGCAAGGAGAAAGACTAAAATATGTATGTAAGTATTTTAACTAAGGACACATGTTAACTGAATCAGCATGAATTTGTGGCCCTTTAATCAGTCCACCTGTCTGAGGCCCTAGTCAACTAAAAACCAGCGTAGAAAGCACCTGCTGCAATAAAACATCTGCAGCACTGATGATCTGTATCAGGAATCACCAGCATACATGACGGGAGCACTCCTAATACAGCAAAAGGGAAACATTATAAAATCAGATAACTCTCCAAACTATTTCCTCTTGAGCGTTTTCTCAAGCATTGAGCCTCTGATCCCTCATCAGCCCGTCTCTCAGCGATTGGCTGCAGGGATCAGTTGCTTAAAGGAAATGTTTGGCCTCAGCCAACGTCTCTGACCTGTTTGTTTCTACTGGACATTCTTCAGCTACTACCTACAACTATTTAAAATGTCTCAGCGAACCCAGAATATCATACAGTTAGCTTATATGGCGTTTATTCCTCACATTCCCCGGCCTTGGAGGCTTTAAAGAGCCGCCGATCCTCAGAAGATCCAGTTATCCATGACGTTCTGGTGCATAGCCCACTTAAGCCTTTCTCCCTTCTCTTTCTCACTGAACCAGAGGACTCAGGCTCTAATGCAGGGTTGTCTGAGGTCAGCATTGGTCTGTGGCAATGACATGACCTTTGATGACCTCTGTAGGTCAAAGCTGTTCCTAAAGACAACCCTTTCTAAAGATATTGGTGTGTGTTTTTGCCTTCCCTCTCACTAATAATAAGATGCATAAACCTAAAAAATCTAAAAATGCTAATTCGAACCTTTACTGAGATAGCATATTCACAGAGTTAAGTGTTGAAAATGTCAACCTTGTATTTCTTTTGCTCTTGAGCCGCCTTCACACGTCACGATTCTTTTTATTAGCACAGTTCAAATGGGCAAAAGTTTAAATGCAAGAAGTAATCAGATGCAGAACTTCACACTCACACTGGTAGTGAATACAGAACCACAAGGGGCTAAAAATAATCGCCATAGCAAGGCTGCACATGCAGTGTTGTATTTCAGCAGAGAGCAAGCAGCCAAATGGTTGTACTTGGTCAAAGAGCGGACAGGTCAGAAAGAGTGAACGTCCCTGCAGGCTGGCTGGATGAATTAGTCTCTATTTTTACAGTGTGGCACAAAGAGGGCTGAAAGGCTCAGTGGTACTCTTTGGTAACTGTGCCTTTACACGGGGAATGTGCTAACAGGATCCATGTAAGAATTTTAAAAAAGCTTCAGACTCCAAAAATTGAATATTTTGTTACAGAGTGGGATGAAGGTCAGTCCAGCCCTGAGTCTTCTTCATTGTTCAGGGTAGAACGGATCATGAGAGGTGGACGAGGGCACCGCCAGCAGGTACTGAAACAGGTTATTGTGGAGCTGAGCATGAAGACAAAGCTTTAGTCGAACAAGCCCAATTCCAAAAAAGTTGGGGCGCTGTGAATTAAGTAAATAAAAACAGAATGCAGAACATAAACACTATATATGATGAGACCTGACATATTTTACCATTTCATTAAAAAAGGATCTCAATTTTTGTGTTTGATGGCAGCAACACACCTGGAAAAGTAAGGACAGGGCAATAAAAGGCTGGAAAAGTAAGTGGCACTAATAAAACAGCTGGAGCAGTATTTTGCAACTAAATAGGTTGATTGGCAAAAGATTTGTGACATGACTGGGTATAAAAGGAACATTTTAGGCCCCGCCCACATGGAGACAATTTCAGTAGTATACACAAAAGTTTATTGTCGTAACAGCGTTTCATCTAACCTGCCACGCCAGATGGATGTGCGTCACACATCCATCTGGAAAACCTTCCATAGACATAACTTGGACATTATGTTCTCTCCGTCACATCTATACAGGCCAATCAGAGCAACAAAACACGTGACGTAGCAGCTACCGAGGAGTAAACTCCATCAAGAACTGCATAACGCGAACCATGGCGACTGTAACCATGAAAAGAAAACAACTCACTGCTGTTCTTTGTTCTTCTTTTGACCAAGAAAGGTCTTCAAGTTCTGATAAAACTGGCGCTTTAGCAGCATCCACGCTAATCTCTTCCTCAATAACAGCACCGGCCTCTTCTCGCTGCTTGCACACATCATGACTCCACCTTTCCTGAAAGTACTGCCCCTTGATGCTGATTGGTCCTGTCACTTTCTAACCAGACTCAAACTGTTCAGATGGGAGCTTTGCGAGATGGATTTACCAGTAAAAAAAAAACAAAACAAAACGGAAACAGGCGAATCCATCTGTTTTGCAAGGTTACGTTTCACCCACACGGTCCGGGAGTGAACAAATCTGTAAACGCTTACCGTTTCGTCTCCGTGTGGACGGCCAACTGCATCTTTCTTGAAACAGTTACGTCACACATAGCGTAGCCCACCAAAGCCCCAGGGGCTTCTAAGCTTATTCTGGCTTTTACAGCAAATCTGATGCTCCTTTACCATCACTGAGAACAGCACACACTAGATGTTCTTAAATCCACCGTGGAGAACAACCAGAAGGGCAACCAGGAGAAAGTTTTGAGCAGTCTTCCCTAATCCTCTTCTCTCATTTCCATGGCAGCGTTACAGTGCCACATGCAGGCTTGGCATATAAACTACAGCGTTTTCAGTCGTTTTCATTGCTTCCCTGCTTACGAGGACATTCCCTGAAACAATCCCATGTGTACGGAAAACTTTTTGGACAACAAAATGTAAATACAGCGTTTTCGTCTCTGTGTGGACAAGGTCTTAGAGAGGCAGAGTCTCTCAGAAGTAAAGATGGGCAGAGTAACAGGTGTGATTCTGTTCTGGAAATCCCTGAATGGGCTCAGGAACACTTGGAAACTGCAGAAGCTTTGTCCTACAGACCATCCAGGTTGTTATCAGTGCACAGTTCTAAAGCTTGCATCTCTGATGGTATGGGGTTGCATTAGTGCCTATGGAAAGGAACTATCAATGCTGAAAAGTAGAAAATGCTAAACCACATCCATCACAACAGCATGGCTTCACAATAGAAGAGTCTGAGTGCTGAACTGGCATGCCTGCAGTCCAGACATTTCACCAACAGAGAACATCATAAATGACGGTTGATGCGCTAGAATCCCACAAGAATGGGACAAAATTCCTCTCCCAGCAACTGGTCCCCTCACTTCCCAAGAAGAGGGGATGCTACACAGCAGTAAACATGGTCCTGTCCCTACATTTTTAAGATATGTTGCTGCCATTGAATTCAAAATGAGCTAACACTTTAATGATAAGTTGTTTTTGTTCTGTATAAAATATGAGTTTATGAGATTTAAAAATCATTGAATTCTGTTTTCATTTACCTTTCACGCAACGTGCCAACTTTTTTGGAAATGGGGTAGTAGTTTACTGGTTGATCTTTGTTCCAACTCTCACCTACAATCATGAGCTTTGAAATGTGATCTCAGACCCAGACCTTGCTTTCCAGCTCCCACAAAACAGTCTGGATTTTTTAAAGTGGTTTTTAAATAGAGGACTAGAAATTTAAATTTTGCAGAAAAGCACATTAATTATTAAAGCCCTCAGGATGAATTGCGATTAAATTAAGGTCCATAATAAGTTCATAATCACATGTATTATTGACCCATTCAGGATACTTTGTTTTGATGTTAAATTAGTCCACCAAGCTCTTCAATGTCTATTTATAATACTCACAGACAGGTTATGTTATAGAGATCCAAGCCATTTCTTCTGACATGAGGAGGAGGCGGGGCTTATTGGTCACAGATCAACATGAATCAATCCAACAACACTTTCATTTACCCAGCACCGTGGCTGACACTGCACCCAAACACCTGATAACTATACTAAATCTGATGTCATACTGAGTATGAATGGTATAAAAGTATTACAGTTCCAGACGTAGCCTGAGTCTAGACATGCCCTCCCAGCTTCACTCCATTAAAACCCTTAAAGAGCCACTTTTGGGACATCCACCCATGATAACCGTCCATATTCAGCTGCTCTAGTTTGACTTTCCTCATTGTTGATTTATTTACAGTCTAATCCTCTCTTCTTGTTCCACGCTGTGCCATCTGCTTCGCTCTCGCCCTGTTTACCACCTCTGGCCCTGCCAACCTTGGTCCTGGGACCTGGACTACAGCTTGGCTCAGTTTCCCCCCAGCTCTGTCCTCGCTGCTCCCCTTATCCACTCAGTCCTGCTCTCCCCTGGCTCACTAGTCCATTCTGCAATAAATATTCATCTCAGTTTATTTCAGGACTCCTCCTCTGTGCTTTGGCTCACCGGCAAGGTCTCCCCCAGTTTCTCATAGCATGAAAAGTCCATTATCTGAATCTGTATGTGTCAGCATGAAGGTAAAATGTAAAGACTGATTTTCCCTCAGACAGCACAAAGGAGAGAGTCCACATAACTGATCAGGAGATGACAACACACTGTTTGACCAACAGTGATTGGCTTCTGTTTCTTTACATGCCTTTACTGTGTTCAACATGCAGCACTTATAATCATTGCTAGTGATAAATCCATCTCCTGATGAGCCCTTGGCATCTCCACCTCAGCACAAAGCTCTAAAATAGTGGTTATTATTAACAGGAATGTGTTATCTGCAGCCTGTGTCAGGTTAAAGGGAAATGTTAGGCTGTGTTTCAGTTTGGAGCAGATAATGGGATGGCTTTACACAAGAGAACATTTAGTTCAAAACTACAGCTGAAAAAGCATGGCATGCTGCACAAGACACTATGTTAGGAAGCGCTTTTTAATTGTACAGAAATATAATCCATTAACTTGAAGGAAAGAAATGCAAATCTGCTGTTTTTGCTAAATCGCTGGGATAAAAGCCTTTTCCCAGAATGACAACACACTTTCTATGAAAACGTAAAAATGGCTGTTTTCTTCCAAATGATAGACAGTTATCTCAAAATTCTGAGAAAGCTCTTTAGTCACCACATTCAAAGCTTGACTGCAGTTCTTTGGTAAGTGTTTCACAGACTCATGCTGTGAGTTTATCCTGACAGCCAGGATTTGGCTTTTTTGACAAAGAAAAATAAAAATGCAACGTCTTCAACGTCAAAGTAAGAACAAGTTTCTACAGAATAAGGTCAAATGAATAAAAATTATGTAAAATAAGTGACTGCATATACATTGAACCCCTTAAAATCAGTATAGAATTACCTTTGGCTGCAATCACAGCACTGAGTCTGTCTGGATAGGTCTAAATCAGGATTTCACATCTGGGCACTGAAATTTTGCTCTTTGCAAAACTGCTCAAGCTCTGCCAGGTTGCAGGGATCAGACCAGAACAACTGAACATCTCCTATGTGAACAACTCACTTGCAGCTTAAATAAGAATGCCCTCCAGGATCTTCCTAAATTTCCTGCATTTATTTTACCCTCTACCTTTACAAGCCTTCCAGGGCTGGCTGCCGAAAGGCATCCCCACAGGATGATGCTGCCACCACTGTGCTTCACAGTGGGGATGGTGTGTTTGTGGTGATGTCAGTGTTTGGTGTCCGTTTTGGTCTCATCAGACCAAAGAACTCTCTTCCTCTTGACCATGGAGTCTCCCACAGTCCTCCTGGTGAACTCTAGTACAGACTGAATCTGAGTTTTCTTCAACAGAGTCTTTCTCTAAAGCTCTGACTGGTGAAGAACCCGGCCAACAGTTGTTGTCTGCAGAGTCTCTCCATCTCAGCTGCTGAAGCTTGGAACTCCTTCAGAGTAGTCATAGGTGTCTTGGTGGCCTCTCTCTCTAGTCTCCTTCTTGCACGCTCACTCAGTTTGTGAGGACGGTCTGATCTAGGCAGATTTACACATGTGACATGTTCCTTCATTTCTTCATGATGGATTTAACTGAACTCGGGGGATGTTTTCTCTGAGTTGCTTGGAGTGTTCTTTTGTCTTCATGGTGTAATGGTAGCCAGAAATACTGATAAACCAGTGACTGCACCGTCCAGACACAGGTGTCTCTATACTACAATCACTGAGACACACTCACTGCTCTCAGGTGACCCTCGTTTCACTGATTGTGAGATGACTAGCACGATTTGACTGAGTTATAAAATCAACAAAAAGGGTGAAAAATCCAGTGGGGTGAATATATTTCTAGTATAAATTATTTTTTAAAAAGCCATTACAGTAGCCTTATATGATGGCGTTTGAATGACAAATACATACTTTTTATTCCAACCATCAAAAAAAGCCTCCTGAGATTACTGTTATCCACATATAGAGTGAACAGTGATACTCAACCTGTGGCTCTGGGGCCACATGTGGGATTTTTGTGATGATTTGTGGCTCTTTTATGTCTTAATTTGAAATATAATTCCCTCAGACAACCTTAAAAAATGGAAACTTTTTTGCCCTTTTCACCATTTTTTCTCCCAATTTTCATCAGTTCAAGCTACCTTTTATCATTAAATACCACTTTTTTCCTAGTTTTGCCCATTTAAGCCACTGCTTTTTACCACTTTTATCCAATTTGTGCCCTTTTAACAATTTTTTCACCCATTTGAGCTACCGTTTGCCATTAAATACCACTTTTTTCAACTTTTTTGCCCATTTTGATAATTTTTTGCCACTTTTATCTCATTTTTGCCCCTTTTCACAATTTTTTTCTACCAATTTTCTCCCTATCTTTTGTCATTTAATACCACTTTTTTCCTAGATTTGCCGATGTAAGCCACTTCTTTTTGCAACTTTTATCCAATTTGTGCCCTTTTTATAATTGTTTTGCTTTTTTTTCTCCCATTTAAGCTGCCTTTTGCCATTGAATACCACTTGCTTCATCTTTTTTGCCTGTGTTTGCCACTTCTTTTGCCACTATATCCCATTTTGGCCCTCTTTCACCATTTTTTATGACTTTTCACCTTAAGCTACCTTTTGCCATTAAATACCACTTGATTCATCTTTTTTTTGCCCGTTTTTGCCACTTCTTTTTGCCACTTTTATCCCATTTTTGCCCTTTTCACCATTTTTTCACCCATTAGCTACCTTTTGTGATTAAATACCACTTGTTTCCTATTTTTTGCCCATTTTTGCCACTCTTGACTGCTTTTTGCCCATTTTAGCCACTTTTCACTCATTTCATGCCACATTTAGACCATTTTATGTCACCTATAACTCGTTTTTTTTGTCACTTCTCCCCCATTTTTTGTTACTTCCTGCCCCCTTTTCCACTTTTCCTCCCCATTTTCACCCTTGTCACTCATTTTTGTTGCAATTTGACAATTTTTGCCTCCTTAACTTATTGTTATTGCTGCTTCAAGCTGATTAATGCTTCACCACTCAGATCGTTGCACTTGCAAAGGTATTTTTCAACAGTTTGGCTCTCTGGTTGTGCAGGGTTGAGTAACACTGAAGCAGAGAATATGGGGTAGAAGTTGGAACCATAGAGGTGAGTAGGTCCAGCCGTGGAGTAAGTCTAGGGTTCATTCCAGGGCTCCTTTCACTTTCAGTGGTGGAAATGTTGTGAAGCTGCAGCAGTAATTTCCCCGTCCCTCTCTGAGTCCATTCTGTACCCACACAAGCACGAGTCATGCTTTCAGAGGTCCACAGGTCATCCCCATTCTGACCCCGGTTTAGGTAGGACCACTCTGAATCTGGCTCCTGCATCAGGATAAGGATAGGGTGTCTGAAAATGGCTGGCAGGCACATCCGCTGAACAGCACTGAGGATGACAAGGAAAATAACCATGTTTGATCAGTCTCGCTGAATCCACTTCAAGTGACGTAGAAAATGTGGAAAATGGGCGCTCTTCACACCCCAATGTGACAGAGGTCCACCTCCCTGAAGGTCCAGGAGTCAGAGAACACCTTTCCAACTCTGCTGACTGTGCAATTACAGTCACTAGTCATCTACATTAAACATCTGAGGTAATGACTCCACAAGATTCAGCATCGATGCCTGAAGATGGTGTTTTAGCAAATACATTGCTCTGCATCTTATTTGGTATTGCATATTAGCGCTGAGGAGTTAAGTTTCACATTGAGGCTATGGAATACTTTGCAGCTGACATAATCTTGCTCTTTTTCCACAGATGTGAGCCTTTGGGTACTAAGGTGCAGTAAAGTGCACTAATAACTTGTGGGAGGCATTTGATATACAACCTCAATAGCATATGTGACAGGGTCTATATTATGGTCTATATTATTTATAGAACACACAGTTAAAGGTAGCCTGGCATGTAATGAAAACCAGCGTTAATGATCTGTGTTGGCGAGTGACTTGAGAACACCACAAAAGCATCTAGGAGCTCCACAGAGCTGTGTCAGTCTGCAGACTGTGTTCATGCTGAGGTTATTGTCTGCACCAGCAGCTGTCCTGAGGCGTGGGTCTCTTTCCTGGATATAACCTGCCAGGTGAAGTGTGCAACCTGAGGTTAAAAAGGCGGTTTTACTTTTCTTATATCCCCATTTTCTCTTTCTCACCCTTGTGTCTCCACCAAGAAGCTGCTCCCAGGCCAGTGCAAGTGCGGTTCCTTCAGTGTCCACTTGAGGCTGACTGCAAAAGCCACAGAAGTCCTATCAACACCCATATAAAAATGCATTTTTATATGCATATTTTTTCCCATTTTCCCCCACCTTTGCTGCTTTTTGCCAAATTTAGATTTGGCTAATGTAGAATACTAATACAGATTTGTCCCCCAACTTTTGCTACATCCCACCATTGCCATTTCTGCACTGCTGGTAAAACCAGTTAAATCTGCCCTCAGATCTCGTTGGGGTAGGTATCCTGCTAAAACTCACGCTCCAGTGTTGACACCTTGAAACTGAAGTGACCTCACCATAAGCTCTCCTTTTTTTAAACTGAATGTCAAACACCTTCCTTGTATTAGACTTTAAAGACACCAGAATATGATATATTAGTCAAGCATTTTAAAAAGTCAAAAATGTGGCACAGTTCTGCAGTGCTGTCCCCAGCCAAAAGCAGACTCTTGTATAAGACCCTCTACTTACAGTACAACCTCCCCAGCACCCTTTTTTAAAGATTACGTTGTGCAAAAATCACTTTTTCAGGCTTTTCTAAGAAAATATGTGCCCCTGGCCTGTCCACAATCCCCCCAAGAATAAAAAAAATCCATCCCCTCCCGTTCTGTCTTTCTCCACCTTTCAGAAAATGTGCACTGAAACAAGCCATTCTCAGATGTTCCCCTTATGATGTCATGTAGGGAGTTATTCCTGCCCCCCGATTAGGTTGGCCCTCCCCGCTTGGAAGAAAGTTCTGCCCTCTTCTCCTGATCTTCCTGTTGATCAGGAGAGCCACATCCGTTAACCCACATCTGTTTCCTGAGAGGGGCGTGGTCAGGGGCGGAGTCAGACTGCTCAGTAACATTGTAGCCACAGCTGGTTCTTAGCAGGGCTGAAACAGAGGGGGTTTAGACATGCAGAAATCCAAAACTGGAGTGTTTTTGCAGCAACAAACTTCACAGTCATGTTTTGAGGACCTTTGAGAACAATATGAACTTATTAAAAAGAGGTAAAATATGTGACCTTTTATCAATCACTTTAATAAAACAAGCTTTCATGGTCAATTTTTTACCTGTTACTTGTTTCTATGAGCATGGGAACTGCACGAGGAAGCTGTAAATGGAGTTAAATAGTATTTTCTGGACGTCTAACTACTCAAAGCACCTTTTCACACCCAGATCACACGTAGGCTGGGTGCTCAATGTTCAGTTTTCATCAGATTCAGACACAAAGTTTGAGTTGCACAGCTTACTTGGAACTAGGGTGATGACCGTTTGTCGTGCAGTGTACACGGGAACACAACGACCAAGCACTGCCAGACCAGGTACCTCCACTGGGTCTCCGGTCCATCACGGCTTTGCTGCAGTGTGACAGCCATCTGTCAACAGGGGGGGCTCATTTTAAGTGTTTTTTTCTTTCTCTCTCCGCATATCAGTCCGCTGTTTGCTAGATAAATATGATCCAGGTGATGCATATACAACACTGACCAGACACAAACTTTACCTGGCCGTCACACATTAGTAAATTAACCCTAAAGATATCTATTTTTGGAGATCTGTGCTATCCATGATCAATTAAGTGAGCACAGTCATATTAGAGTCTGCTTGGGGTGAGAGTGTCCACAAGTATTGCCAGTGCCATTCATATGCATCCATACTCATGTGCATTTCACCAATGCAGCCATGGGAGCAATTAGGGATTAGGTGTCTTACCCAATGACACTTCTACACTTGAATGTATGAGCTAGGAATCAAACCAGCAACCTTCTGGTTGTAAAATGACTAACTCTACCCACTGATCCACAGCTGTGACAGAAGAATTTCTGAACTAAGTATCAACATGCAACCTGGACAGGTGATAAAAATCTGGTGTTTAAATTAAAACTCAGAATTACAAACAAACAAAAATCCCAAAAGCATGCAGATCAGCAAACACAGCTAGTACCAAGACCTCAGAGTTCAGCTCTGCATTGATTCACAAAAGCTAGTGCACCCAACATCTGCTTGCAGAGACTCTACATAAAAATGTATAATCTGTGCACAGGTGTGTAGACTGGATCCAAGGACTCTGATTTCCATCTGGAGTATATATTCATGTCTGAGCTGTATTCATCAGTAACATATGAGCAGAGCTTAGTGGCTATAAGAGAAACACTCTGTGTTTACAACAAAAATAAGAAGGAACATCATCTGCACTTACGACATACCAGCACCCATTAACGGTGTTTTCAGAGAGCTCCTGCTCCTGCAGTTCCATGTTTGAGTGCTCTTAGACCACAAATCGGTCCTTCTGTGTCAGTTGAAGGAATGATTTAAATTCATACTAAAAGGAGTCTCTCATACTGATGGATACTAATAACAGTATGCATGTGCACCTCAATTTGTTGTCTTCCTTTTCTTGTTTTTCTTCGAGTTTACTTGTTTGACCCTTTTCCAATACAGACCTTGTGTTTTTTGTAAAGGGTGTATCTGCGAGCTCGCAGGCAGCAGTTTCAGGACCGCAGATTTAGGACCAGAGATCTAGGACCCTGCCTCTGCACATGCTGCACATGTTGTTTATGGGCATTCTTTAAAATACAGATTGCTAGCTATTGCTAATGCTAATCAGTACAGAGATGGACAGCAATCAAGGCAAAGTACGTAATGAGTTAAACATGCTCCTAGATCTACAGTCCCAGATCTATGGTCCTAGCTCTATGGACCTAGATCTACGGTCCTAGATCTACGGTCCTAGCTCTACAGGCCTAGATATATGGTCCTAGATCTACAGTCCTAGATCTGTGGTCATAGCTCTATGGACCTAGATCTACAGTCCCAGATCTACGGTCCTAGCTCTACGGACCTAGATCTGCAGTCCTGAAATTGCTACTTGTTTAATTGCAATGCTCTTCCACTTCACTGGGGGGCGCCATTGCAGCAAACACGCATCCTGAAACGGCTGCCTGACTTGCTCTTTGAGGAAAGATGGTGCATCTTTCAGGAAGACAATGCTAAACTTCATACCACATCTATCACAGCATCACTTCCTGTGGAAGTCCACATACTGAAGTGGCCTGACTGTGGTCCAGACCTTTACCCAAAAAAAAAAAAAACATTCGGAGCATCAGAAAATAGAAAATCCAGCAAAGAAGACCCAGACCTGTTAAGCAGCTAGAATCCTACATGAGAAAAGAATGGGACAACATTACTCCCCGAAAACCCCTGCAAATAGTAGTATTGGTAGTATTAGAAGTACCTTATCCAACCCAGTGTCAAAAATAGTGAAATATTCCTTTAAAGATTGTAGCCTTGTAACCAGACTTTCCAGAAGCACATTAATGTGGCAGAGAAAGGTGACTGTCTTCTCAGACTCGGGCCTCCTTCTGCTGGTTCAGGGACAGCTGATCAACAGTGGGGCAGTGGCTCAGACTGATAGACTGTGGACGACTTTCCTCTTCTCTTTAAAGTGATTAGTTGACATTTTTAGGGCAGTCTTGATGTCTGAAGATGTTTTACCCAACAGGTAATATGTTAACAAACCACTGCATATGGAAATGATATTAATTTACCTTCACCTTTATGCCCTTTGTGCCTACTGCAGCTCCCACTTTACTATAACTCATGTCTCTAAACATGACAGCCTGGACTGAGGTAACGAGATGAAGGATTAATGAGGGGAGTCTAACTGCATGACATAAAAACATTACACAGAGACCTCAAGGCCAGGAGCTGGGTTAATCTGAGACACTAGTGTCTAAACATTTAACAAGAACAGCAGCAATGACGGCGTGGTCTGGAGAGGTCAGATATGAGCCGGGGGTGAAATGGAGTTGATAACAGGAAAGGAGAAAGTAATAGGGAAGGGGCATGGGGAGAGTATTATGGTGTCAGTCCTAACAAAGGCCACACAAGGAGGACAAATTGGAAAAGGGGACTTGGAGGGATGAGGTGTTGAGGTGCAGCAGAGGGAGAGATAGTGAGAGAGACTGAGGGCAGACACGGCAGGAGAGCAGGGGCCAAAATGACCCTGGGGGAGCCAGGCACCAATCACCCTCTATGTTTTACAGTGGTGTGAAAAAGTATTTTCCCCCTTTCTGATTCCTGAGTTTTTTGCATATTTATCACACTTAAATGTTTCGGATCATCAAACCACTTTTTATATTTCACAAAGACAACCCAAGTAAATAGAAAATGCAGTGTTTGAATGATCATCTAATTTTTAAGGGGGGAAAAAATCCAAACCTATCTGGCCCTGTGTGAAAAAGTAATTACCCCCCTTTGTTAAATCATGAGTTAACTGTGATTGACCACAGTTATTGGAAAGCTGAGTTCAATTTCACTGGCCACACTCAGGCCTGATTACCGCCAGATCTGTTGAATGAAAAAAATCACTTAAATAGAAGCTGTCAGACAAAATGAAGAAGGCTATAAGATCTCAAAAAGAAACGTTTATGACATCAAGATCAGGAGCTCTTGGGTTATGCAGCAGGACAACGACCTGAAATACACCTGCAAGTCCTCCTCTCAATGGCTCAAGAAAAACTAAGCTTGTTTTCACACCTGATAGTCTGAGGATTCGGTCCATTTTGGAACAGAAATGGCAACATTGTTGCAGTTTCCTTTGGTTTGGTTCACATTCACACTGCTCTCTTTGGTCAAGCGGACCAACCCGTCTGAACACCTACAACCTCTGCCCACTAGGGGCGCTGTCACCACGGACAAACGGCAACTAAGAAGAACAGAAGGCGTGGAAGAAGACGAAAATCCTTCTGCCGGTCTTTTCCTCTACATAAACAATGAAAAAACACAAAATTTACACTGTCTTGTGGTTTCTGCTCTTGCATTGCAGCATTATGAGCAGCCAGTGAGGTGGTGAGCTGTCCAGCACGTCGTCCTTTACACAAGACGAATAAATCAGCACGGACTACAACGTGTTGCCATAGATACACAGATACAAAGCGAGGTATCGACATGTATTTGAGCGTATTAAATCACATATAAATCCATATATCATTACAGTTTATGCCTCATACTGCCTTTGGTTCACAAGTTGGTCTGTTTTGCTTTCGCACCTCTAACGAACTGCACCAGGGTTTGTTTGGCAGTGGACTGAGACCCCCTGTTTTCAAGCGGACCAGAATCCACTTGTTTGGTCCGCACCAGAGTTCATGTGAGCTTTCACACCACCGAAATGAGCTGGACTATCCGGGAAAATGGACCAGAGTTCGTTTAAAGCGGACCAAACAGCTCCTGTGTGAGTGCACCCTAAATTAAGGTTTTGGAGTGGCCCAGTCAGGGTCCGGACTTAGATCCAACTGAGATGCTGTGGTGTGACCTTAAACAGCAGTTCATGCTGGAAAACCCTCCAATATGGCTGAGTTAAAACAATTCTGTGAAGAGTGGGACAACATTCCTCCACAGTGATGAGAAACACTCATCACCCATTATTGCAAACACTTGATTTCAGTTATTGCTGCCAAGGGTGGAACAACCAGTTCAGCGGGTTCAGGGGGAGATTACTTTTTCACAAAGGGACAGCTAGGTTAGGATTTTTGTTCTGTAGCTATGTTAGCTTTATCATACATAGCTAAATCTAACAAAGCTATGCTTGCTAAAAAGATAATACAATGGAAGTTAATATAGCTACATTAGCTTTAGCCAAGGCTTATTTAGCTACCCTGTGTACAAAGATAATGCACTATGTAAGTCAATATAGATGAGTTTTAGCTTTAGCAATTTAAGCTTAGCAAGTATATATCATGCTAATGTAACTATGTTAGCTTAATCATAAATAGCTAAGCTAACACAGCTACACTAGCTTCAAAGATAATGAACAATGTAGGCTGATATAGATACAGTAGTTTTAACTGCAGTAACATGAGTTTTAGCTAATGCTAATCTAGCTGTGTTGCGTTTATGAAACATGGCTCATGCAAATGTAACTATGCTAGCCACACAGATGGTGCACTATGTATGCAGGGCTTGACATTAACTTTTTGCTCACTAGCCACAGTGGCTAGTGGTTTTGCAAACTTACTGAGAGGCATCTGGCTGCAGCCCTGCCCGAGCCGGCGGACCTCTCTGCTGGGGCGTGACGTATATTTCCCACGACGAAATTTCAGCTCTATCCGCTTGCCGACAGGCTGACCCTAAACCTAACCAGGCCGATTTAAACGCCTAAACCGAACCAGTCGGGGTTTAATAGCGTAGATCCATACTTTGCCCCAGCGTATGGGTTGGCGATTGCCACTGCACGGTCCAGCGTAGACGAAGCCCCAGCGTAGAGGTTTCCTCGAGGGCTGCAGCCAGACCCTCTTGAACTTACTAGCCACTCAGTATTTTCATTAGCCACAATTTTGATGTTTGGAAACTATGAGATATATGCCAAATTTGGTACAAAGGGTATGATATGACACACCTCCTCTACTTTCCCTCATCAATATGATCAATATCAGCTCTCCTCGTAATAAAGCACCTCTCCCTACACTACAGAGATAGGTCAGACTTCACTGTTAGAGACAGTCATCCAAGAGTCAAGACTCTCAGATTTTTATTTTCTTCAATGGATATTAAGTTTAAGCATGAAAAAAGAAGTTCATAAATAAATAAAAATATTTTTTTTAAAAAGCAAAGGAAGAAAAACATAGATACACAAAATTACAATATTAGATGCATAGTGCAATACCAATAGAGTGTATACTAGCAACAGAGCGACACTACTTAAGGGACTGTGAAGCCAGTGTAGAGCATACCATATAGGTATCATTGCAATACATCCCATAACAGATATATATGGCACACAAAAAAATACAACTTAACATTGAGTCCCCTTACAGGGTCAGTTGTTATTGGGTCAAGGGTATATTGCAGATCTGCATTTTCAAGAAACTTCAAGAAAAGGTCCCAGATGTGATAAAATTTACCAAGCTTATGCTTAAGACTGTAAGTCAGCTACTCTAATGCCAGGCATGAAGACAATTCTTTAAGCCAGTGACTAATAGGGGACATGATATATTCTTCCAGTACATGGCAACGAGGCGTTTTGAATGGACAAGGCAAAGATCTATCAGTTTGATTTCATGTGACTTCAGGGGAAGATTTTCAGGGTAGAGACCTAGGATTCAAAATTTGGGAGAGATGGGGATGGGTATGGAGATTATTTGAGAGATTATATGTATTATTTCTTTCCAAAATGTTTGTATTTTCTCACATTCCTAGATACAATGGAAGAGGGTGCCTTTATGAGTCTGACACTTCACACAAGTGTCTGGAATGTCTGGATTAAATTTATTCAGTTTTACTGGGTAACATAGGTTCTCATTATCCAATTATATTGTATCAACTTGAGTCTAGAGATAATTTAAAGGATCTGGGCCTTTCAGCATATTTGACTCCATTCACCGTCAGGCACACACTCCTGCAAGTCCTCACCCCACAACCTCCTAATTGAGTCAGATGACTTTGGAATGAGAAGAGAATATGTTGTAAAGTGTAGAAATCTGGCCTTTGCTTTGATGATGTTGGGTTGCAAACTGTTCTAACACTGTTAAAGGGGGACAACTAGATGAATAATTTAACTTAGTGTAAATAAAACTACGCAGCTGTAGGTATTTAAAAAAGTGAGATTGTGGAATGTTGAATTTATCTTTGATTTCATTAAATGACATCAGTGTACCATCACTATAAAGGTCTATGATTCTTCTAATCCCTTTGTGTGACCATTGTCTGAATCCTAAATCATTCATACCAGGTTTGAAGCCTGTGTGACCCCAGATAGGTGCTAGACAAGACAAAGGTTGAGTGTCACCTACCGCATTCTGAGCTTCATGCCATATCATCAGGGTGTTTGTAACAAATGGGTTTAGTGTGTTTTTCTTTATATTCTTAACACAGTCAGAATATAAATATGAATCTAATGCTAGCCCCTTTGTAGACAATACTTCCATTTTAACCGAAGATAACTCTGGATGTGATAAGAACCACATACGGGCTGCCCAATAGTAACACAGTAGGTTTGGCACCTTCAAGCCTCCTCTGTCAAATGGGAGATATAGCAGTGAGTCTTGGGCGTCTATCATTCCAAATGAATTTAGTAAGAGTTGTTTTCATATCTTGGAAAAATTTAGGAGGAGGCAGAAGTGGGATTGATTGGAACAGAAAGAGGAATTTAGGTAGGACATTCATCTTGACAACATTTATACTTCCAATCACAGACAAGGGGAGTGAGACCCATCTGCTTAGAGATTCCTTCACTTTTAAAATGACTGGGTCCTAATTAGCAGGGACTAATGAGTTTAGGTTGGGAGTAATAAAGATACCAAGATATCTAAATCCTTCAGGTGCATTCATAAACGGGTGCTGGACCGTAGGATGGAGTCTCTCTCGCTCACTGAGGAAAAGAACGGATGATTTGGTTTTGTTAACTTTGTATCCTGAGAACTTCCCAAACCTATTGATCACATCAGCCAGGGCTGAGAAAGACTGTTTCAGATTTGTCAGAAAAAGTAACGCATCATCTGCGAATAAGGCTATGTGGTGCTCTACATCAGCAATTTGAATTCCTTTAATAATAGGGTGATTTCTAATAGAGATGGCAAAGGGTTCCAGCGCTAAGATAAAAAGCAGGGGGGACAAGGGCCACCCTTGCATCCCACGATGAAGATTGAATGGTTTGGAAATAGTGTTACTGGTCATGGTCTCCGCACATGGATCTGAGTACAAAAGACTGATCCACTTTCTAAAGCAAACGCCAAAGCCAAAGCGGGAGAGTACTGTAAATAGATACGGCCATTCGATTCTGTCGAATGCTTTTTCAGCGTCAAGCGATATAATACATGAATCTTTGGTATCTTTTTTCTTCATAAATTATATTTAATAATCTTCTAATATTATAGTATGCCTGTCGGTTTTTAATAAATCCATTCTGATCATTATCTATTAGAGATGGGAGGCATTTCTCTAGCCTTAAAGCCAAAACTTTAGCAATTATTTTCATATCTGAGTTCAACAGAGAAATAGGTCTATAGGATTACCATTTAATAGGAGGTTTATTGGGTTTTAATATCAAGGTAATAAGTGCGTTTCTAACCTTTTTGAAAAGATTCTTCATACATATCCTTCAACGGGCTCATCAGTTTATCTTTAAATATCTTTAAATAACTTATCAGGACCTGCCGTTTTCCCTCCTTTCATATGGTTTATAGCTTCTTCCTGAATTTCCTGACTTTCAAGAACGCGGTCCATCCAGGATCTATCGTCTTCAGATATGGTGGGGACTGGGAGCTGGTTGAGAAAGAAAGTTTGGTCCTCCCCTCGTTCTAATAATAATCATATAGAGTCTGATAGTATGCAGCAAAGGTATCATTTATTTTTAGAGGATCAGTGACTGTCACCATCTGGAATTTGGATACTATTGATGGCTCTTTCTATATCTAACTTTTTTATTTGCCAAGCTAAAAGCTTATCACTTTTCTCCCCTTGTTCATAAAATGCTTGTTTTAATCTTATTAAGCAATTTTCTGCCTTTGCAGCTGAGAGTGCGTTATATTTAGCCCTGAGGCTTACTGATTTCTGTGTATGAGAGTTAGCCATGTCTACCTCCCTCTCAAGTTGTTTGATCTCCTTATCTAAAGTTGACAAATCTAGATTTGTTTTTCATTTGTTTATATTGAACTGGTATAACTAATCATTAAATGCCTCCCATCTCACAGAGGGTGAAGTTTCATCCTTATTAATGTCAAAAAAGTAGTCTATATGTGTTCCCACAAATTTGAGGAAGTTGGGATCATTTAGCCATTTAGGGTGGAGCCGCCGTCTTCGAGCCCCCCGCACTAGTTTTTGGTCATTATATATAAGAGATGCTGGACCATGATCTGAGATACGATGGAGTCATAAACACAATCTGTTATTCTTGGAAAGAGATCACTGGACACCAAAAAGAAATCAATTCTTGAGTGGCCTTTGGATACATCTGAACAACAGAAATATTCTCTTTTAGCGGGGAACATTCTCCTCCAAGGGTCACATAAAAAATGGAGCAATGTTTTTCTACTCTGTATGTAAGTCAGTGCCCGAAGAGCGATCAAGGTGAGGAGAGATTGTGCAATTAAAGTCTCCACCAATTAGTAACTTTCCTGGTAGTGAGGCTAATAATAGAAAAAGATTTTCAAAAATTTGGGGACCATATATGTTAATCATTGTGATCTATTCCTTAAAGAGTGAACCTTGCAAAAAATCAGATATCTCCCAGCAGGGTCGGGTATTGTTTTCACAACTTGAAAAGGAAGAGACTTGTGAATTAGTATAATGACTCCCCTAGCACTGGAAGAGAAGGAAGCAGAGTAAATTAACCTTTCACATATTACTTGGCATTAGGTGGGATTCTTGTAAAAATATGACTGTTGAGTTAAGATGTTTAAGCCTTGTCATAACCTGCTTTAACTTAGATAATTTCCCTAATTTCCCTTTATATGTGAATCACCATCCATTGTTTGTCAGAAGTAATATTGTGTAGTAAGTACCGCACTGTCGTCCACGCAGTCAAGAGACATATAATATAGATAAAGTAAGGCCATTAAATGGACTGATTGCACTATCACATTAAATTGAAATCCAGTGAAAGATGAGAAAAACCCTCCTCTGCTGTCACCTAAAGCTTGACAGCTTTCCCCACCAACCCAATCAGATGAAAACACAACGTGACGCTGGTCCTCTCCTCTTCTATGTTAATTTTAGCAAGCATAAGCAAACATAGCTAGCTAGCCTCAGCTGAATTAGCTGTTTTCATGAAGGACAAGCTCTTGCTGTTTAATCAGATATCAGTGTTTTTCTTCTGGTTTTGTAGGTTCAGGATTTTGGCTTTTTGCCCCCTGGTTTCCTAACCCTTACCTCAACCCTCCCCCTAATCCTAACCCTAACTGAAGGTTTAACTCGATGCTACTTTTAAAGTTTAAGCGTATATTTCTCTTCTGACAGAGACAGTTTCTCTCAGCAGTCGTCTGTGAGCTGCTGTCTTCAGCCAGACTGTCCTGTATTATCCTCTGTTTTTTTAGAGTACAAATTAAAAACATGGAGATGCATTAGCACAGTTATGGCACACCTCTATGGAGCTTGTTCCACATACACTGAATTTCCCCCGAATGATAGATCAATAAATGTAAATCTTATCTGATCTGATTTTATCTTTCAGCTCAACTTCAGTTTAATTTCAGTGTATTTGCTGAAACATTTACATTTCTAAACAAGCAGCAGCACACACACTAACACGCTCTTATGCATTTGACAGTTGAATCAATTATAAATGTAATACATAACTATAGGTGTCCCTGACATTATTGTGTAAGAGTGTTAATACACACACTGAAGAATGAAGTCAAGAATCCCAGCAGAGAAAATAAGAAAACAAATACTTTTGACCTGTCTTCATTTAATCTTAACTCAGTTCATTAAATAGATCCTGTCTGATTCTTTCAGCATGTCTGGGTATTTTATTAATGAAGTCTTCCTACTGTGACTCATGCAGAAATGTTGCATCTTTTTATTATATCTCATGTTGTTGGAATGCATCAGAAAAAGTATCTATAATTCATCAGTCAATGTTATTCCTTCATCCTGTGCATGTTCAGAACATGCTAATTATCTCAGAGTGTATTTCCAGCATGTTAAATCAGTCTGAGAGGTTCACCAGTTGTCTCTGGAGAGGAAAAGCAAGATTAGGTGTCCTGATGTCACAGTTTGAATAATGAACACCTGTGTGTATTATTTCCATCTGTCCACAGTCAGAGTGAAAAAAGCAGTTAGAAAACCAGAGCTTAAAGACATCTGTGGCTATGTGGGTTACACTTTAACTAAACAGAAGATGTTTTCTCACTATTTGGCCACAGTTTCAGAATTACAGAGAGAAGCCACGTTATTGTGGTTTCAGCTGGCAGAGCTGCACACAAGGAGCTTTCTAAAATAACAGTAAGCTCCCACACAGAAACCAACCTTTAAAAAACGACACAAGAATACGTCCAGCTCCATCATTCTACACACAGGATCCTTCAAAGCAAACTTCACGAACTACTGACAAATTACTTTATCTACTCTGTGTTGGTTTGACACTATATTGCCGAAAGTATTCGCTCACCTGCCTTGACTCGCATATGAACTTAAGTAACCTCCTATTCTTAATCCATAGGGTTTAATATGACGTTGGCAGCTATAACAGCTTCAACTCTTCTGGGAAGGCTTTCCACAAGGTTTAGGAGTGTGTTTATGGGAATTTTTGACCATTCTTCCAGAAGTGCATTTGTGAGGTCACACACTGATGTTGGACGAGAAGGCCTGGCTCTCACGAGTGTTTGTAGAAACAGTCTGCATGCCTAGGTGCTTGATTTTATACACCTGTGGCCATGGAAGTGATGGAACACCTGATTTCAATTATTTGGATGGGTGAGTGAATACTTTTGGCAATATAGTTTATTTTGTATTTATCTTTTTGGTATTCTAAGATGCTAAGTAGTTTATCCTGCAGATTTATTCCTATTTCAACCTCTATAACCAACGTCCTTCAGAAATAACATCAACAGGTTCACATTGTTTCCTAACCTCTGTTAGTTTTTATTCTATCAATGAAAGCAAAGCAAAGCTGCTCAAATCTCATTTGCTAGCAGATGTTAATCACAGTATTTTACATAGAAAGATGTTTGTACTTTTAGGCAGCACTGTTGTCCTCATGTAAGGGTCATAGAGGGGGTGGGGTAGACCCCTTTGAGTCTTCTCAGCCGTTAATTAGATGCTGCTTTAGGCTTGGACTGCTGGGGGGTCATGGCACACTGAGCTTCTCTCTGTCTCCTCTCTCTTTATCTCTGCATGCATTCATGTCATATTACTGCATATTAAGTGCTGTGAGTCTTAACGTTCTAGTTCTGTCACTGCTGTCTTTGTGGGTTCTTCCTGGACCTGCACCACCTAGATTCATCTGGATCTTTGGGACGGACAACCTGCTGCTGTGGATCCACCTGACTCCAACTACTACATTTATTATTATTTTACTGTTATGTTGAACAGTTCAAATTGCATTGCTCTTATCACCTCTGTGTGTACAAAGTTGAAGTTTTCGAACACTTCACTGTCACTGTTGTCGCCTCATCTGTCATCATCTCCATCTCACTGCTCTCTGTCTGCATGTTTCATACTAAAGCAGTTTATTAAAAGTAGAGGTGAGAGAAATCTGTGCTATTTTCTAAATCAGTTACACCCAACGTGTGGCTCTGGAGCCTCATGTGGCTCTTTTGTAATTATTTGTGGCTCTTTTATGTCTGAATTTTAAAAATTTTTCCCCCAGAAAACCTTTCAAAGAGGAAACTTTTTGCCATTTTCACCATTTTTGACCCATTTTTCCCTTTTTTCCTATTTTTTTGTCCATTTTTGCAACTTCTTTTGTCACCCATTACCAATTTTGCCCATCTTTGCCACTTTTTTGCCCATTTAAGCTATCTTTTGCCATTCAACACCCCTTTTTTCCATTTTTTTTTTTTTTGCCAATTTTTGCAACTTCTTTTTGACACCCATTACCCATTTTTGCCACTTTCTGCCCATTTCAGCTACCTTTTGCCATTGAATTCCCCCTTTTATCTTATTTTTTGCCCATTTTTGCCATTTTCATCCCTTTTTTTTAACTTTTTTATTACTTTTTGTCCAAACCAGCTACCTTTTGCCAATAAATGCCCCCTTTTTTCCTATTTTTTGCCCATTTTGCAACATCTTTTCAACACTTTTTCCTCATTTTTGCCACTATTTGCCTATTTTTGCCATTTTTCACAATTTATTTTGCAACATTTTGCCCAGTTAAGCTTCTTTTTGCCATAAAATACCACTTGTTACCTATTTTTTGCCCATTTTTGCCAATCTTGACTGCTTTTTTGCCCATTTTAGTCACTTTTCACTCATTTTTTTTCCACGTTTTTGCCACTTTTGGACCATTTTTTGCCACCTGTAACTCCTTTTTTGTCACTTCTCAACCTTTTTTTCTTACTTTCTGACCATTTTTCCACTTTTTCTCCCCATTTTCATCCCTTTTTGCTGCATTTTGATCATTTTGCCACTTTTCACCACTTAGATTGTGGCTCTTGCAAAAGTATTTTTCACCAATTTGGCTCTTTGGTTGAGCAGGGTTGAGTAACATTGTTCTAAATGATCCTTTAACTGGAGGTAAGAGTAGGGAGTGAGCACTCTGTCTTTTCACAGACTAACAGGCCAGCTGCATCACAGCAGTTGAGATAATGCAACAACAATCCTCAACATTAATGTAACAAAGAACCGTGAACTCCACAACCAGAGAGAAATTTCATCTCATCATGTAGAGGCATTCTGTATCTCCACAGGAAGCACACAGTCATGTGACAAAGCCAAGAAAATGCCAGGCATTTAAAGTTTCACTGAAGTAGAAAATAACGCTCTTACATACTGAGATAGTGTAATTAATCTAAGTGGTGCAGCTGAAGGCTGCTAAGAAACAGCGACTGTGCATGACTAAACCCTGCTAACCTCTGTCTGTGCTTCTTAATCGACTTTGCGTGATAATTCTGCACATTTAAATGTCATGTGTTCAAACATAGTTACAGGTAAGGGTTACAAAATGGTATTTAACGTTTATGAAATAAGACACTGCAATAATAGAGAGACCTGAACCTCTTGGATGTTTTACCCTTTCAGTGATTTTATTATTTTTGGTCAAAATAATTTGGCTTTTTGACCTAAAATAATAAAACTCTTCAATGTCAGACTGTAAACGGATTTCTACCAAGTAATGTCACTTGATTAAAAATGTATAATGTAAAATAAGTGACTGCATAGATATTCACTCTATTCTAGTTAGTATTTAGTAAAGTCACCTTTGGCTGCAATCACAGCTCTGAGTCTGAGAGGATAGGTCTCATTCAGGCTCAAACATCTGGACACTGAAATTTATTTAACTGTTATTTGCAGAACTATTCAACATCTCTGTCAGACTGAGGTCTGATCTTTGACTCGTTCACTCCAGAACATTCACCTTGTTGTCTTTAAACCACTCCTGTGTAGATTTCTCTGCATGCTTCAGGTCATTGTCTTACTGGAAAATTAATCGTCTGCCAAGCTGAAGTTCTCTTGCAGACTGACAAAGATTAGCCGACAGACTCTTCCTACATTTTGCCCTCTACATATACAACCCTTCCAGATCTGGCTGCTTAAAAGCATCCCCACAGCATGATGCTGCCACCAGCGTGGTTCACAGTGGGGATGGTGTGTTTGTGCAGTGTTAAGTTTCCATTTTGGTCTCATCAGTCCAAAGAACTTTCTTCCTCTTGACCATGGAGTCTCCCACATGTCTTTGGTGAACTCTAGTCCAGACTGAATCTGAGTTTTCTCTTTGCCACTTTACCATAAAGCTTTGACTGGGGAAGAACCCGGGCAAAATGATCAGGCTTTTACTTTGAAAAACATGCAGGAGATATCCCGAATCTTCCTGGGATGAATTGGGCAGGATACAAATTAGCAAATTAAATTAGCAAAACTTGGTTAAAGTGGGAAAAAAGGGTAAAGAGAGGCAAAGAATGAGTCAAAAAGTGGCAAAAATGGCAGAAAAGTGGTGAAAAGGTGTCAAAATGGATTAATAGTGCCATGGATGGACAAATAGTGATGAAAAGAGGCTAAAATGTGGCAAAATGTGTAGAAAAACGGTAAAAGGTAACAAAAAAGGGACAAGAAGTTACAACCACAAGTTGCGTAAATTGGCTGAAAACTTGGTGAAAAGAGGTTAAAAGTGGCACAAATTAATAACATCAACATCAGATCCAAGCCTGACACACTACCAAACTGTTAGCCAGGACTGCTAGTACCAACGCTACTGATCCAACACACGTTGATACTGTGGACTGGAGAGGACCCATTCTGGGTTTATCAGGGTCATTCTCTGGGTTTATCAGGGGCCATTCTCTGGGTTTATCAGGGGCCATTCTCTGGGTTTATCAGGGTCCATTCTCTGGGTTTATCAGGGTCCATTCTCTGGCTTTATCAGGGGCCAGTCTCTGGGTTTATCAGGGGCCATTCTCTGGGTTTATCAGGGGCCTGTCTGTGTTGCTGTTTGTATTGGGTATATAACACATCTGCATGGAGGAGTAGCAAGCAGAAACAAAAGTTTTCCTAAGGTCTCCCTGTCCCAGACTTTATTTAAATTTATCTCCAGGTGAACTCAAACTGCATCATCCTCAACTGAAAAAACTTCAATTCTAGTCAATCTGAACATTTATCAGCAATGTCTCTTGTTTCTTTCAGAGTTGTCAAATATCTGAACTTCTTTGGTCAACCTTTTATTTCAGGGATTTTAATCATCCTAGTTGTTTTTATCAGTGCAGATGGTTTGGTTTAAATTGCCCCAGGTTTTCAGATTTACAGCTGGATTAATGTAGAGACGGTCGTTTCCTCATTTAATAAAGGCTTAAATCTCCACTAATAATGGAGTTCCTGAGATGACTGTCAATGCCTTTCTCTCTCTGTTTTCTATTCGTCGGTGTAACGGAGCGAATAAATACCTTCCCAACAATCATATTAAAGCAAGATGGTTTAGGACGACATTTAATAATGCTGCTGTGTGGAGGGGAGTTAATGGGGTTTAGGATAAATAACTTCTCTTTCATGCAAAAGAAAAGCTATTCCCTGCAGCTGTCAGAGAGAAACACCTGTAATTAAGGTTTTTGCTATCTTGGCTGCACACGCAGACCTTTACAGATCATTTTACCAGACTCTACTGAACCATCCTGGTTGAAGAAAACTACCAACAGACTTCCCTTCAGCCCCCCATTTGAGAAGTAGTGATTGGATTTTCCAGTCTTAGATAATGGTGTGTAAATCTTTTTTAAAAAATTCATTCAAACACGATGGGCAGTGATGGACTCCAATGTGGAGTTTTGGCAGGGAATCTTTTCCTCGTTCCCGCTGGATGTCTGAACTCCTCAGCCTATCTCTAAGGCTGGGCCCAGCCGCCCTCATTTCAGCCGCTTGTGTCTGCGATTGGGAGGTAGATCGCAGACTGAAGCAGGACTGGTATGGTTATGGTTAAGATTTATTGATCCAGATATAAGAAGACCTTAATCTCATCACCCTTGGTCTATCATCATCTACTGTCATCTGAGAGATCAGACATGTCTGCTAATTTCTAAATGTAGCCGGTAGCAATTAACAACTTCCAGATGAGACTTCCATTTTCACGCAGGTTTAACAACCTGCAAATTAGCCGTCATTATGTACTGGTCCATTACCCCCCCATGGAGATGTGCCCATTCAAATGTTCATTCATCTGAGTCTCGCTTCAGATGACACACCAGCTTCACTCTGACTCACCTCTGCAACAATAAGAGCCCACATGTGTGGATATTTAAAAATGTATTTATTTATTTTGTTTTGATCCTGATGATTACGGCTCACAAAAATCTATAATATAATCTATCTATCCACTATCTCCGAATATTAAGATATCACAAAACAACAGTCCAGGAAAGGATTTATATAATGAATATATAATAATATAGAAAAGTCAGGAATGTGGGACAATACATTTCTGTTTTTATTTCATATTCTTAATTTTGCATCTTACAGTTATGATGCAAAGTTATGGTTTTGACTTTTTATTTTATATGTTGACCTTTTCAATTCACAGTTTTGACTTTTTATCTTATCTTTTAACCCTTTAGATTCCCAATTTTAAAATTTTAAGTAATATTTTGACTTTCTAAATTCATGATTATGATTTTTGTTTGTCACGTTTTGACCGTTTTAGCTACTTACTTTGACTTTTATCTCATAGTTTGACCATTTAGATCCTCAATTTTAAATGTTAAGTTATATTTGGACCTTTAAAATCACAATTTGAATGTTTTTCTCAAGCTTTGATGTTTCAAACCGCTGATTTTGAATTCATCTAATATTTTGACTGTCAAGTATCATGATTTCAACTTTCACTCTCTCATATTTTTGCCTTTTAAAAACATTATTTTGACTTTAAATGCCATGTTTTGAACATTTTGAGCTAATTATTAAGCCTTTAAACTTATCATTTTGACCTTTTTCAGTGTCCTCATTTATCATCATTTTCTCAGGTTTTCCCCCATAATTCACTGCTGGTGAAAAAGAGGTTGACAGTTAATGGTTAAATGTGGACCCTGCTCAGCCCTCAGGTTAGACCCAGATTCAGAAGTTGTACCCTGCTGTGATTTAGTTTGACATCCCTGATTTCGTTGGAGCTGCTTTTGTATGAATTCCTCCATCTATAAGACATGGAGGCGATCAGTCCGTGGCACTGCTGGGTTGTTATGAAGCCCAGGCTGCTCTGATAGCAGCCCTCAGCTGGTCTGGATTGTTCATTCATTGGTGAGGTGTCTCTCTTCTTCCCCAGAGATTCTCTATGGTTCTCAACTGGTGGGTCGGGGCCCAAAAATGGGTCACATGGCTGTTTTCAGTGGGCCGCCCAACTGGCTCCTGGAAATTTAAAAGATTTTACTCTGCTGGAAAAAGAGTTAATTTTGGTTGATTACTTGAGATCTTGACTTCAGTATCCTGTTATCTTGTATGGAGATACCTTCAGGAAAGTTGGTTTTCCTACATAATATATATATATATATATATATATATATGTTTTAGGATTTAAAAAAAAATCACCAACATTTACATTATAAAGCAAAACAGACCAAAAGGAAATGTCACCCTAAAGTTTTGGCTTGTCTCTTTGTTCAGTCAAACATGTCTTCTAAAGTCCGTACTGCAACATCTCTCATTATATTATTAAATAAAATGACAATTTTAGGTCACAGTTCCCATTAAGTGAAGTGACACAGGGTCCTATGGGTGGACCAGTTTAGAACCACTGCTCTACGGGGTTCAGGTCGGACCAGTTGGCTAGCCAATCAAACACAGTAACACCAGGGTCAGTAAACCAGTCAAAAATCTCCTGGTAGACTGCTGACAGTGTTGACTCAAGACTTGACAAAGACCAGTGGACCAACACATGGCACCCCAGACCATCACTGACTGTGGAAACTGGACACATTGGACTACAAGAACCATGGAATCCCGGCCTCTCAGATCCTCCTCCAGACTCTGGGACCTTGATTTCAAAAGTGCAAAAGTTAGTTTCATCTGAAAAAAGGACTTTGGACCACTGAAACCACAACAGTCCAGTTATTTTCTCCTTAAAGCTGTAGTAAGCCATTTATTTTTAGTGTCGTATGCCCACAACAACAACACGACCCGTCTTCTTATCAAAGCCATCAAACAGAATAACACACTTCTGCAACGTTTCCTCATGCTGCACTCTCACTTGAGGAAAACCTGTGGTTCAGGATTGGCTCGTCACTTGGGACATGACACTCACAGCAGTGATGGGAATTTTGCTTTTGTCAGTGATCCGGCTCATTTGGTATTTGCCTCAGCAAAGAGAGTCGGCTCTTTAGGCTCCCAAAAGGCTCTTCATTCAGTCAGCAATAAAATAAATTTCAAAAATTAAATACAAAAAATAAATTGAAATGGAAATAAATACAAAATAAAAAATATATATCAAATAAAAAATAAAAGTAAAAATAAATACAAAAAAAAAAAAAAATAAGATTAAAAAAAAATCAAACATAAATAAACAAATAAAAGTGGAAGTAAATACAAAAATAAATATACAAATATAATTAAATATCAATAAATAGATAAAAGGGCTCTGCTCTCACATTTATTTTTCATCTCGTGCTGCAGACACTGGCAGCATGAAATGTAATGCAAATGAGGGGGCGGTCCTAAGTGTGTCTTGGGTTGAACTGTTCGCCTATTGGTTGATCGACATGTGAGTGCAGAGAACTTCCATTTATGTGGATATATATATATACATATATATATATATATATATATAATTTCTTTTAAATATTATTTTAATATTAATTTCTACTTTTATTTATTCATTTATTTGTTTATTTTTTATTTTGGCAGGTTTGGTCCTCCATACACTTGACTTGCCAATTTTAGCAATTTTATAACATATGATTGGTATTTGGGCAGGTATGTTATTCCAACTGTGCTCAATTTTTAAGACCTGATGAAAATATCATGTAATTATTTTTCAAAATCTACCGTCTCTCCTAAACACCTAGCAGGTCAGATGAAATGTGCTCACTGGCTGGGCTGTATAACACACACCTAAACACATAAACACATAAACGTTACACCATCAAACACAAGTCCTTCATGCATGGTGTGGCTGTGGTAGAGGATAAAGTATCATCCCTACTCATCAATCAAATAACACACAGACACACACAATCTATATAAAAATAATATTAATAGTCATAATAACATAAAACTGCTCTCAAATGGGATCTGGCTCTTAAATGAGCCGGCTCTTTGAACCGACTCGTTTATGAAAGACCCATCACTTTTCCTGGACCCGCCTTTTTGGGATGCCAAACTTTCTTATTGTTTGGAACTTAAAAATTTGTTCCTATCCAGGAAACATCCCAGGATTTGTCACAACCACAAAAATGCACATTATGATTGAAACTTACTTACTTTCTCTCGCTTTAACGGCACGATTTCCCAGTCCAGTTTTCTACAGTTAAATCCAAAGGTGGCATTTTTCAATACTAAACTTCAGTTTGGATAAAGGATGAGCACTACTTTGATTTAATGATGTTGAGCTGCTCTAGAAAACAAGATAAAGGTCATGATGCACTGAAAAAAGGAACGTTTATGTAATTGGAAGGAGCCCAGCAGTGGTTGGAATAAGAGCGAAGGCCAACAAAGAGAAAGCGTCATATACAGAGATGCCTGCTAGCTCCAACAATGACCCTGCATATCTGCAAACATCATCAGACAAGTCCTCCCTGTAATGTGGCACCCATCCTCTGCTTCTTTGGAATCCTTGACATCTTTTCAAGGACTCAGTGTTTTTCAATAAATGCTGCAGTACAACAGAAACAGTGATGGTTTTTGTTTTCAGTTCTCTGGTATGTGCTTCTTTACATGGCTGTAGCCAGAGTGACTGATAATGCCATCATTGCTTTTCTATAGCGTAAGTTATTGCAGGAAGGTGAAGGTGTTTTAGAAAGGTGTGTGTATAGATGGAGGCACATTTCTGAGAAATACTTCCAAAGCTGGGAAACTTGGAATAGAAAAAGAATGAACTATCATCCATTCATAATAACATTCTGCTGCCCAGATTTGAATGACTATGAGTCATAGAAGCTCTTTTCACAGTAATGGTAATATTCATTAAAGTTAATGGACCTCATTGCCATTAGGAAAACCCCTCACTGTGATAATGGGACTGTTGCTCAGTATCAATACGGTCAAATATGGATGACCTGAAAGGGAGCGAAGCTCAAACCTTCTCAGTGCTGCAAACTTGACTTCCCACCTACATGCAGGACTTACCTACAGTTTTGTGAAAAAGTATTTACCCCTTTATTGAGTTCTTTTGTGCATTTTAAAATAAGGATTTCATGTATTCAGGGAAAAAACAACCAAACCTACCTGGCCCTATGTGAAAAAGTCATCATCCCCTAAACCTAATTACCGGTTCTTCTACCCTTGGTGGTGACGTCTGCAGGTAAGCGTTTGTGATATCTGGCAAGAAGTCTTCCACATCACTGTGGAGGGAGTCTGGCCCACTCTTCTCTGCAAAATTGCTTTGATAGCAACATTGGAGGGCTTTCCAACATGAATGGCCTGTTAAGGTTCATACCACAGCATCTCAATCCGATTTAACTCCGGACTTTGACAAGACCAATCCAAAACCTGCCTTTTTTTTAATCCTTTCAGAGGTGGACTTGCTGGTGTGTTTGGGATCATTGTCCTGCTCCATAACCCAACATAACTCTCTTTTCTGGTAGAGACCAGAATTCATGGTTCCATCAATCACAGCAAGTGGTCCAGGTCCTGAAGCAGCCCACTACCACCACCATGTCTGACTGTTAGTTTGATGTTCTTTTGGTGAAATGCTGTTAGTCTTACTCCAAATGTAACAGGACGCACACCCTCCAGAAAGATCATCAGGATGCTTTTAGTCAAATGTGAGACGAGCCTTTGTGTTCTTTTTGGTCAGTCATGGTTTTGGCCTTGGACCTCTCCCATGGATGCCCAGTCTCTTTATTATTATTGAATCATGAATGCTGACCTTAGCTGAGTCAAGAGAGGCCTGGGTTCTTTTGGGACCTCTTGGATGGGCTGTTGATGCGCTCTTGGAGACTTTTTGGTTGGCCTGACACTCCACTGCACTATTCCTAGTTTTCTCCATTTGTGGGTAATGGCTCTCACAGAGGTTCACTGGAGTCCCAGAGCCTTGGAAATGTTTTTGAAACCCTTTCCAGACTGACATATGTATAATTCATGATATTATGGGGGGTTGGGGGTTGCATTTACTTTTCCATATAGGGCCAGGTAGGTTTGGATGGATCCCTGAATAAATGAAATCATCCTTTATAACTGAAAATATAATCCCAATCCAGACACAGAGTGTCCTTTGAAATAGGAGGTCTGCTTGTTTGGTAGAAAGCAGCTCTAAAAGACATCCAGATTCTGTAGAGAGGGTTCATGGCACATGTAGGGATGTCAGTGGGATTCAGACAGAACTGACATGAATGAATGTTGGGGCTCCTATGTGTTTAAAAGTTTTCACTCAGCAGGAGATGAGGTTGGAACTTTCAGAGCTGATCAGGCTGCACGGCAGTCTGAGTTCTACAGTCCTGCTTCTAGACTGTCTGAGACTGGCGGCTGTGAGAGGGTGGGACTGTTTGCTACCTCCTGAGGAACTGTTTGGAGCTAATAGCTTTTCCATTTTTCAGCTTATTTTGACACTTTGTCCCTTGTTTATGTTATAAAAAATGTTAATGTCATCCAGCACTCTAAGAAAGACGCATCAGACCAAAGCAGAGCTGCTCCTCTTCATAACACCATACAACCAGCTCAGCTGAGGTGCTTTTATATGGTTTGTATGGGCTTGGCAGCCACATGCTATTACGACCAGGCACCTGGAAGCCCTGGATGACAGCAGCTGCTCTCCCACAGCTGTGGTTGTGGGACACGGTGAGGTGAGGGACAATAGAAGGAAAATTGGGAGCTGTCTCCACTTTTATTGCATAACTCACAAGCTTAAAAGTTCTTTTACAGAGGCTCAGTGACCACACAGACAACCGAGATATTCATCGAAATACAGGCGAGAATAGTGTAATTATCCTGTCCTCTCTAAGTGATCCAGTAACTCCAGCTGATTCATAAAATTCTCTGGCTTCTTCTTCATTTTCAAGTAAATAATAATGGAAAAACAGACAGAAAAACTGGTTGGATTTTATTCACGAATTTTGATCAAAACCACGGAGACAGAAAATGAAAAATGCCATAGCGGTTAAAATCAAAACATCTCTCAACACTTGAATTATATAAACTAGAGACAAAGAATCTCATGGTGAAGTGGAAACTGTGTACAGGCCAGAAAAAGCTCCTCTGCTGCACCCCCTTGGATGTTTCACTGTTTTACTGATTTAATAAATCAGTCATGGTCGCTATTATTTGGCTTTTTAACCACAAAAAGTAAAACTGGTTCCCTCAAAGTAATGATAATTAAATAAAAATATGTTAGTAGTAGTCATCCAGTTTGACAAACTAGGACTCCTAACTGCTCAATGTAGTGTAGACACCTGTGTTTAGAAGGTCCAGTCACTGGTTAATGAGTGTTCCTGGCTACCATTACACCATGAAGACAAAAGAACACTCCAATCAACTGGGAGAAAAAGTTATTTAAAGTAGGGAATGGATAGAAAAAAAACATTTCCAAGTCTCTGAACATCCCCCAGAGTTCAGTTAAATCCATCATGAAGAAATGAAGGAATATGTCACATGTGTAAATCTGCCTACATCAGACCGTCCTCACAAACTAAGTGGGCGTGCAAGAAGGAGAGAGAGAGAGTCCACCAAGACACCTATGATTACTCTGAAGGAGTTCCAAGCTTCAGCAGCTGAGATGGAGAGACTCTGCAGACAACAACTGTTGGCCAGGTTCTTCACCAGTCAGAGCTTTATGGGAGAGTGCCAAAGAGAAAGACACTGTTGAAGAAAACTCAGATTCAGTCTGGACTAGAGTTCACTAGAAGGCATGTGGGAGACTCCATGGTCAAGAGGAAGGAAGTTCTTTGGTCTGATGAGACCAAAATGGATGCCAAACACTGACATCACCACAAACACACCATCCCCACTTTGGAGCATGGTGGTGGCAGCATCATGCTGAGAGGATGCTTCTCAGCAGCCGGCTCTGGAGGGCTTGTAAAGGTAGAGGGTAAAATGTAAAATAGGAAAATCCTGGAAGACAGTCTTCTTCAGTCTGCAAGAGAACTACAGCTTGGGAGAAGATTTGTCTCCCAGCAAGGCAATGACCTAAAGAATACAGAGAAAGCTTCACAGAAATGGTTTAAACACAACAAGGTGAATGTTCTGGAGTGGCCGAGTCAAAGCCCAGTCCTCAGTCTGAGGGTGCTTTCACACTAGGGATCCGAGTGCACTTGAGCCCAAAGTCTGGTTCGTTATGTTAGTGTGAATGCAAACGAACTGCGCCTGGGCACCAGGCCCTGGCCCGCTTGAGGAGGTGGTCTCGGGCGCAATTCAAGTGGTTTCTGGCACGGTTTGGATGAGATGTGAATGCAACCAGGCTCGGATATGGGACAGAGCGTTGAATCAGCTTTATGATGTCATCTTAAAAACTAAACTTCTTTCAACAGCGCTGCAGTTTGTTCACATTTTTCCTAAATAAAGGACGGAAATCATCAGAATCTGTGACTCACCTTACAGATGAACACAAGATGGAGTCAGTGAGAGGAGATGCAAAGGCAATAAAAATCTCCTGTCACCTCAAAAACCGCTGTATCTGCGCAGCGCGTGCCCATTTAATCCTCTGAGCTGTAGTAGATGTGCAGATATGAAGAGCGATGTTGCTGGCATCTTGAAAGTGATTTTAAATCATCCAAGGCTGCAGGATGGACTTTTTGCCAGGTCCAAACAAAAACAATCTTCGCTCAGATCATGACCCCAGTGGTTGCCATGGTAGCTTCTTCTTCTCTCTCCTCCTTGTTGGGGTTGTAAACCAGCTATGTGCATACCGCCACCTGATGTTTCAGACTGAATAAATACGCAAGTGGGCCCGGGCACGGATCGATGGGTGCGGTTCGAAACAGCTGGGCCTAATGTGAAAGAGCCCTGTGAGAGAATTTGTGGCTGGACTTGAAAAGGGCTGGTCACACTTATCTTCATGGAACCAGACTGAGCTTCAGCAGTTCATCAAAGAAGAATGGAGTAAAACTCCAGAGTCCAGATGTTTGAGCCTGACTGAGACCTCTCCACACAGACTCAGAGCTGTGAATGCAGCCAAAGGTCACGCTACTAAATACTGACTTGAAGGGGGCGAATATTCATGCAGTCACTTATTTTATTGTACTTCTTTACAGTCTCTGTTTTTGAGGAAAAAGACTGCATGACAGTTCACTTTCAGGAGCACTTGTGCATGATCTGCAAAGAAATAAGACCACTTACTCTAACAGGGTTCATGAAAACTATTATCTCTATCAGGAGCTCTAAAAGGTCCTGATAAAAACAGACACTGACTCATAACTAATCAACACACACTTGAGGTGTCAAAAATACTCAGTGTATATATATATATATATATATATATATATATATATATATATATATATATATATACACACACACACATCTGCCCTTTAGTAGTCCGGCACAGAAAGGGCTTCTGCTGGAAATATGTGGAACGATCATGTCAGACCTTTCAAAGACCTTTGATATGATAGATCCTGGTCTCCTGCTGTTTGGGTTTAAGGCCACAGGCTTTATCACAACTTAATGAGCGACTCCTGCCCGGATGATTGGGGTCCTAAAGATAGTGGCACATCCTACCTGATGTTTTAAATAAAGGTTGTGGTTTGTCTGCAGAATGTTAAAAAGTTCATCAAGGCTTGAGTTTCAGTAGATATCACAGACCCAACATGTTCTCACCAACTTAACTGGCTTCTACTTAAAAGATCACACCAATCAAAGTGGGGCTGAACCATGAATTTGTTCATAATGAGGTCCCCCATATCCGTCCGACTACTTCAGTCAGTCCTGGGACAACCAGAGCTGTGCAACAACAGCAGGTTTCAGAGTTCAATGAGCAAAGAAAGATCATAAAACTGACTGAAGAGTCAGTTTAAGGGTGTAAAAATGGAGAGCAACCATGATCTGACAGACCCTGCACTAATTAGCTCACAGTACTCTCTTAATGATCTGCGGTTAAATATTAAAACTCTTCTCAGAGATCTTCACTTCCTTTTGTGTAATTCAACCAATCTTTATTTGCATGGGGCCATTTCACAACCAGAGTCACGCAGATGCTCTCTACAAAGGGGGCAGGTCTAGAGTAGATCATAGTCTTTGATTTATTATCCATAATAACCCAACATTAATCCACCATGAGCACCGCACCAAGAACATTTTTAGGCAAAGAAAGAATTCTCTTAAACGGGCAGAAACCTCCAGCAGACTCAGGCTTCACAGCCATCTATTGGCGCTGTGTTAGGGTTGAGTATCTGCAGGTTTTAATGATGATGGTAGGGTATCTACGACTGTGAGTATCCCGGTTTCTCTTTGAATATGTATACATCGCCAGGAAAATGGGATATCACAGTATCCCGGTTCTGCTACCTGGAGAACTCCAAAAGAAAACGGGACATCGTGTCATGTATATGCCGTATCCCTTTTCCTGTCAGCTGTAGACTATCTGCACAGGCGAGACTTTGATTTAACTTCATTTAACTTCAGATTCTTGTAAATACTGCATCTGTGTGGTGGAGGAACAGCTGATCCGCTCTGTCCAGAGAGAGTGGCGGCTGAGCGGCTGTGTCTGCAGATCTGTTTGTGAACTGATGGCAGTTTTGTGTTAAAACGCTTATATTGAGATAAAACGTGAACTAAACAGTTTAATTTTTCCGCCATGAATGAAACGTGAGCGTAGTTCACTGTGGAGACAGAGAACGGCCGCTACCTCACAAGTTACCGGGAATTAGAGCTCTGTGAGCTGAAGATGGAAAGACGGTGCTCTGTAAGCATCCTGCACAGTTTGTCAGTCCTGAAATTTAGAAACGATGACTATTCTGACTTTTCAAAGTAAAGCGTTGCCTTTTTCAAGGCCCACTTTGAGTTTTCACATGCTTTTATTTTGAAGTTCTTCCAGGACAGATATTGAGTGAAGTACGGTCTTTCTTGGCATCTTTGTCAAACTTCTGTATGATTCATAATAATAAATCTAATCACCTAATAGGATAATAATTTAAGATATCAAGTTATATTAGGGGGCTGCACGGTGGTGCAGGGGTTAGCACTGTTGCCTCATAGCGAGAAGGTCCCTGGTCTGCTTCTGTGCATGTGTGGGTTCTCTCTGGGTACTCTGGCTTCCTCCCACCACCAAAAACATGCTTGTTAGGTTAATTGGTGACTCTAAATTGCCCGTAGGAGTGAATGTGAGCGTGCCTGGTTGTCTGTCTCTATATGTCAGCCCTGCGATTGACTGGCGACCAGCTGGGATAGGCTCCAGCCCCCGCGACCTCCAACGGGATAAGCGGTTTAGAAAATGCTTTATTACCTGTCAGCAAACGTTCTTTTAAAAACAAGATTATTTTTGTTTTCTCCAGTTGTTGTAACGAGATGGATACCATTTCTGCGACGTGATGTTAGCATTTAATTTTGTTAAACCCAAAATAACCAACAGTGATCTAATTTTTCTCAAACTGCAAACTTACCTCGTTTGTAAACATAACATCACAGATGCCCGGTCAGATATGATTCACTTTTCAGGAACCGGGAGACTCAAGTCCGTGTAAACACAGTCTATGAGTTTATTCTGATATCGGTGCTGTGATGGGTTTTAAATAGTGCTGAGTATCTGTGCCAGTGCTAAATCCATTCTTTTTTAAACAGTACCGGTATCTGAAAGTATCTGAATCAATACGTTTGGGAGGGAAAAAAGATGGTGGTTTGAGTCAAAAAATACTTTAATAATATAATTAATTAATTAATAACACACTACTATACTCAACATTAACAACATTTTTATTTTTACTTATTTTTACATATTTAGTACGACAATAACTCACAACTTAACATTTTAACTATTACTAACCACTAACTATTACTATAAAAATACTATAAATATTACACTAATGCATAATAATGAATTGCCTGTGGGGGCCTGGGACCCCCCAACCCAAATGTCTGGATTCGCCCCTGCTCTGACACTAATGAACACGTTATTCATGATGGATAAACAGCCAGCTGCAGGACAGAGAGCAACAACAGGAGGAGAGGAGATGGACTAAACTTTCACCAACAGTTACAATCAAAATAAATAAATTTAACTGATGCAGACTATGACTGGGGTCTGATGTGTGCCAGTCTCTGACTGTAGTGATCAGCATCAAAGTCTGCAGCGCAAACATGTCCAGGACATCTCTTAGACACGTTAAAAGACAGAAACACTTTCCCAGATGTGACCTGGATTTATTTCCCTCCACTGTTAGTCATAGTTTTATAAATTAATCCAGCGTCTGTTCAAATGATCTCTTAGTTCATCTTCATCTGCCCAAATATAAATCTTCTTTTCCAGGATTCTAATGTTTAATTTCTATCCTGATATGTTTTTTATTTCTGTCTCTGCAGTCACTCATTTGTTGCAACATCAATTACCCAGAATTAATTGGCTTTGGCCTCTCAAGAATGGCCACAGCTGAGCTGCTCGTTAGGAGCCTAGCTAGGATAGCATGTGCTTCCTGTGAATTGTAATCCTTCTGTATTTGTCTTCTACAGGTTCTGGTCACCATGAAGTCTGCTCAGTGGTTCAGAAACGACGTATTGATGTCTTACAGTGCTGATGAAACATTAACGCACATTTGTACTGATCTTCAGACCGGGAAAAAACTACTTTAGACGAGCCCCGCTTTCATTTCAGGGTAAAACATTTTCATTTAGGGATCTTTGAACCTCATGACTCACTTCCTGTCAGGACTATTTCTGGCTATGTAAGCTTTTTAAAAACAGGCTTTGGCTACTGGAAAAATAGTCATGATAGCCCAGCCCGGCACTATGGGTATTACTGTACCCCTCATTTTCTGCTCATTTGCAGATGTTTGTTCCTGCTAGGGTGTGTGATTAAGCTGGTATAGTGGTGAAGGTGCAGCAGAAACTCAACACAGTTTGAACCTATGGGGCTGAGAAATCTTAATCATCTGGATTACACTTTCTATGACACCTACCTCTCCCGCTGTTTCCTCAATCAAGACAAATACAGATCAAATCTAGACCCTGAAAATGAACTGAGAGAGAGCAGCAAGAAGACACACAACACAAGCCCACAGCCACCGAACAGGCTGCAGGACTGGAATAATGTCTAAACCAGTGTTACTCAACCCCGCTCAACCACAGAGACAAATTGTTGAAAAATACTTTTGCAAGAGCCACAATCTACGTGGTGAAAAATGAGGAAAAGTGACAAACAAAAAAGTAACAGGTGGCAAAAATGGTCAAAATGCAGCAAAAATGGGTGAGAAGTGACCAAAAAAAGTACAAAAGTGGCAAAAACGTGGCTAAAAAATGAGTGAAAAGTGCACAGCAAATTCAGGTCTCTGGAATAAACTCTGTGTGAGTTAAAATCAACTCAATCTGAGTGTACATGTGAGACCATCGAATAAACTCTAGAGCCGAGTTAAAGTAACTCTTTTCTGGGAGTTGATTCTTAACTCTTATCAGGAGTTAAAATAAACTCTTATGGGAGTTAAAATACTACTCTCACTAAGAGTTAAATTAACTCCCATCTTGAGTTACATGAACTCATTCTCGGTGTTTGCGGTTGATATTCTACAGATATATTCTCTTGTAAAGAAAATCTACCACTTTTCATTGGTCATTGTTGCTAAGCTGCTGTGCGCTCATCAGGATGAGAATGATGACAGACCGCTTGAGGTTTCTTTTGACTGACCAGCCTTTGCCATGTGTGGGAAGTGTATAACTCAGTGGACAGTGTCACTCATGGTGCAGATGTATCTAACATCAAATCAACAACAATTCACCAGAAACATGAGCAAATGAAAAACAGCAATAGTAACTGTACAACAGGCAACATCTAAACACATATAAATACATCTAAAAGCATCTAAAATACATCTAAACACACAATGCATGATGGGAAAACTCTACTGCCCAGATTTGAAGTGGCAGTAGGGGCGTGGCAACAAAGCTGTTGGGAATGAACTCAGGAACAGAGTTGATTCACTTCTCTCAACACCGTGTGAATGAACTACTTTTTCTAACACTGCTCAGGAGCATCACTAAACACTAGCTGGAGTCTAAGTGCGTGAATGTACTCTGAAAATCGAACTCTTTCACTCTTTTTTGTTTAACTCCCAATTTTTCACTCTGGGAATTTGCTGTGTGAATAAAATGGGCGAAAAGCAGTCAAGATTGGCAAAAATGGGCAAACAAGGAAACCAGTGGTATTTAATGGCAAAAGGTAGCTTGGATTTGACGAAAAGTAGCAAAAAATGGTTAAAAAAACAGGAAATGGAATAAAAGTGGAAAAATGGGGAAAAGTGTCAAAGAGAAGTTGCAAACATGGGAAAAAAATAGGAAAAAAGGGAAATTTAAAGGCAAAAGGTAGCTTGTTTGGACGACAAGTGGCAAAAAAAAGGAAAAAATTTCAAAAATGGGATTTAAGTGACAAAAAAGGGAGAAAAGTAGGAAAAAGAATTTGCAAAAATGGGCAAAAAATAGAATAGGGAAAAAGGGGGTATTTAATGACTAAAGGTAGCTTAAATGGGCAAAATGTGGCAAAAAGAAGAGGCAAAAATGTGGGGGGTAAGGAAACAAGTGGTATTCAATGGTAAAAGGTAGCTAATTTGGACAAGTGGCAAGAAATGGTGAAAAAAAAGGCAACATGAGATAAAAGTGGCAAAAAGAAGCTGCAAAAATGGTCAAAAATAGGAAACAAGTGGTTTAATGGCAAAAAGGAGCTTAAACGGGCAAAATGTGGCAAAAAAGGTAAAAAGTGGCAAAAATGTGAGAAAAAAGGAAACAAGTGGTATTTAATGGCAAAAGGTAGCTTACTTGGACAAAGAGTGGCAAAAAAAATGTTACAAAGGGGCAAAATGGAATAAAAGTGGAAAAATGGGGAAAAAATGTGAAAAAAAAAAAAGGCAAAACGGCCAAAAAATAGGGAATAAGGGGTGTTTAATGGCAAAGATAGCTTAAATTGGTAAAAAAAAAAAAAAAAAAAAGGCAAAAATGGTGAAAATGGCAAAAAGTTTCCCCTTTGAAAGGTTTTCTGGGGGAATAATATTTAAAATTAAGACTTTAAAGAGCCACAAATAATCACAAAAGAGCCACACGTTGAGTATCACCGGTCTTAATGTTCATCTTCAGAGAGTTAGATTTTTAAAAACCTGTGCAAGGCAATGCTTGTGGTTATCTCTACAAAATGTTGGGGTTCAATGTTGTATGGAAAAAGAAAAAACAGGAATATGTTAGCAAACATGAGTGACAGTGTGCCAGTTGTACATTTACATGTTTTTACATATTGATTTGTATGGAGGGTGGTGGTGGTGGTGGGGGGGGGGGGGTGCTCTAAGGTATTCTCTAAAGACTTATACAGTAACATATTTGCTGGCCTCTTTCTGTATTTGTGAGGACTAAAGTACTTTAACATTTACAGACATATAATACTTTATAATCACTCCATAGATGTTTTTAACTACATGCTCACTGTTAAGGCATGATGCAAGCCTGCCATTGGTTGACAGCCCCTTACAAAGCATTCTGGGAAATAATATGACGTAAAGCTTTAGCAGTCAATAAAAACAAAAAGATGTTCAAAATCAGAGTTAAGGTGTGGATTTAGTCTTTAACGTCCCCACAAAAGTCAGCCGAGTTCCAGGCTCGCTGGGAAAGTGTTCATAAGGAACATGAAGGCGTGGATGGCGTCATCAGTACGGCACAACGGCACAACGGCTAGCTTTAAGAGGAGAGAAGAGGCTACGATATAAGGTTCAAAAGTTATTCAGCATTTTTAACCTGTGTTGTGTCTGACAACATCTGGCTGGGAGGATTACCTGCAATTTCCACATAGGACGACTGCGCCGCACACTGAAGCTCGGTCTGACCGAAGGCGAGCGACCTTGTCCACTGGAAGCGAGTTTAGGGCGCTGCAGACCTGATCAGCAGGAAGAGATCACAGGAGAACTGCAAGTTCACGCAGCGATAGCATGTCAACAGCGGACTATTTTACCTTGGAGTTAATTTATCATCCTTTCTGGTATAAGTCCATGATATTGTTGCTTCTGCTATTGGGTGAGGACATTAGGAAGATAAAAGGTTAATGTTTGCTTAAAGGATCTGTGGTTTTATGTCAAATTCTTTGGCTTGATGTCCTCAAAGGTTAATTTTTCCTCTTTAATTGTGCCGTTGTAGCTCTGTGATCCCCTGACCTTTCAGTGACCCTGCCCTCGCTGCAGGATGAGATAATGATGACATGGTGATGATTATGATCAGGAGTCCGTGCATTGTGTTTTATTTTGAAAGAACCGCATTTTCTACTCTTGCAACTTCCTTTTTGGAGTTTTCTGATGGACGGGTATTGACGCAGTTTGGCAGCGGCCGGCGCCTAAAATAGATCTGCAGCGCATCTCCAACGAAGCGAAGCGAAGTGGCGCTCCAGGCACGCGCCACTGCCGGTCTGGAGCGCCGGCTGTGGAAATGCTCTGATAGACTAGAGAGGGAGCGATGTGCTCTGCGGTACGATTCGCCGGCGGACTGTGGCGCAGTCTCTGTATGTGGAAATTGGAGGTCACGCTAATAATTGCACCAGCCTCTTGTCGCTGCTTGCTTACGCCACGACTCCGCCGCACCTGAAAGTACTGCCCCTTGTCTGAATTCACCAGTGACCGGCTTCCTCCCACCACCAAAAACATGCTCATTAGGTTAATTGGTGGCTCTAAAATTGCCCGTAGGTGTGAATGTGAGCGTGTCTGGTTGTCTGTCTCTGTATGTCAGCCCTGCGATTGACTGGCGACCAGTCAAGGGTGTACCCCGCCTTTCACCCGATGACAGCTGGGATAGGCTCCAGCCCCCCCATGACCCGGAACAGAATAAGTGGTGTAGAAAATGGATGGATGGAATTCACCAGTGAGGAACACGGAAACGGGTGAATCCATCTGCTCTGCAGGGTTAACCAGCCCGTTAAAATACTTGAGACTGCAGCGCTGCATGCACTAACCACTAAAGTGAACTGAGATTTACGTTCCAAGCGAACCAAACGTCTCTGCCTCTTTTCCTTCGTTTCTCACATTCAATGCACGTTCAGTCATGATTGTGTTTAGTGTTGATCCTCTCATTGGCAGGGAGAGAGGTCCAGCTTTTCATTCATTCTTAAAATTAAAAATAAATATGCAAATTAGAGTCCACTCAAGGTGAGCTGCAAGCCAGCCTCTTGTGTTTGCATTACAGGACTGTAGGGTCCCCCTTTGTGTGATTCTTCTGTGTTTTATTACAGTTTGTAGAACCTTTCCTTCATTCATATTCTGCCTCCTCAGATGGCAGTGAAATCTCTCCCTCCAGCTGTGTCTCTGAACAACATGCACCTTTCATTGGGATGTCTGCAGAGCAGGAAGGTATCCTTACATTCATAAAGAGATCTGGGACACATTCATGGACACCGTATTCCCTGCAGAGCTGCATCTCATCCTCACGTTCTTTCTCATTTGCAGTTACAGGAGCTGGTGTTTCCCAGAGCAGAGAGTGAAACGTCTCCAGGAGTGATTCAGGCAGACATCTGTGGCCTCTAGAAAACACATTAGAGGAGTGACAGACTTCTGTCCAACACACTGGTGGTCCGAAACACTGATGAGTGCCTGCTGGGGGTAGGTCACTCACGCTCAGTGGGCTCATCAAGCTATTTGCATGTCCTCCAGGGATTCTCAAAGCTGTCCCAGCAGGAGAGTCCGGCCTCCGTTGAGCTCAGGAGGGAGTTCTGAATGTCATAAAAATAATCAAATCCTCCAAATGAAAAATAGGAGTGCTATTTTTCCTGTGGGGCGGCCCAAACACTCGGAGTAAATTCATTATTTCAAAGGTGTGACTCTTCTCATGATGCCCTCAGTCTCATCTCTGAGTGTTTTCCTGCTCTGGGAGTCCGTGAATTCATTAACCCCCGGGTTACTGTTGAATATTAATCCACCGTGAGTTTTTGTGCTTTGTTGTATCTGCACCCTGCTGACTGACACAAAAACGGATAAAAGGTCAAAATGATGTGGGCACGAGTCTCCCATGAGGACAGTTAGAATTTTCTCCTCTCTGTTTACACAAAGATGGAACAGATATTTTACCCTTCACAGACCCATCCTTAAGCATTTGGCTCTGCAGCGGCATTGCTGCCAGGTATCAGCGTGTAACTCACTGCTGGTTAGGTCAGGAACAAATAGAAACAGGTCTTAAAAAGGCACTGAATAACTACTCAGGATGATGCTTCACCATGCAGTAAAGGACCCAATCAAGGCGGCCCATAAGGGGGGATAAAGGGGCGAGCTTTCAGGGGCCCAGCCTGATCGGGGGGCCTGTGGAGATCACAATATGATGGCCGAATGTAAAGTTAAGCTGGGATATCCTGATTAAATTTTCTATTTTATTTTTTTTTCCTGGATAGCCACTCTTAGGAAGCAACCGATAGTTTCTTTCAGTTATTTATTAATGCTGTCGTATATAAGATTCTTAAAGATGTAAAGCTCTTAAAACTGAACAAAATGTCTTAAAAGGGACAAAAAAAATGGAGTTTAAAGTCACAAAAATGGGTCAAAGAGGTAGAATAAGTGGTGCAAAGTGGCAAAATGGGCAAACAAATAGTGAAATGTGTTTAAAATTGGCCAGATGAATACAGAAAGATGTGAAAAGTGTTGAATAGTGGTAAAAAATGCTAAAAAGAGGCAACAATAGCTGGAATGTTGCAAAAACGGTCAGGAAAAGTAGTGGAAAGGATTTAAAAGTGGCTAAAATTGGTCTAAATGGTGAAAATGGTGGAAAATGGGGTGGAATGGGTTTTTGAAAATAGCAGAATATGAGAAAAAATAGATTAAAGTGGCAAAAAATAAGCAAGAAAGGGAGGAAAGTGGCAAATATGGATATTGAATTATTAAAGGGGATTAAAAGTGGCCAAAATGGGTGGAAATTTGTTAAAATGGGCGAAAAGCTGGTTCAAAAGGGCAAAACAGGTTAACTTTGGCAGAAAAATAGAAATGGGTTAAACTGGTAAAAATGGGCTTAAAATATGATGAAATGTGGTTTAAATTGAAGAAATGGATAGAGAAAGTTGTGAAGTGTTTAATAGTAGTAAAAAGTGGGTTAACACCAGCAACTGCTGGAATATTGCAAAAATGGGCAGAAAAAGTAGTGGAAAGGGTTAAAAAGTGGACAAAATTGGTCTATAAATGATAAATATGGTGGACAATGGGATGGAATTGGTTTATGAAAGTAGCAGGATTTGAGAAAAACGAGATTAAAATGGCATTTTTTGCCCCTTTTAAATGTGTTAAAAGGGGCAAAAATGGTGTTTAAGGTCACAAAAATGGGTCAAAGTGGTGGAAAAAGTGGTGCAAAGGGATTTCCAAGTAGCAAAATGGGAAAAACTGTCAGGAAAAGTAGAAGAAAGGGTCAAAAAGTGCCAAAAATGGTCTAAATGGCAAAAATGGGCAGAAAAGGTGGGGGAATGGGATTAAAATGTCATTTAATTGGAAAAAAAGGCAACATGGACAAAACATACCTGCAAAATTAATGAAAAGTGGCAAATAATTTTGTCAAAAATAGGTAGAAAAATTCACCACATTCCAAATTATTATGCAAATTGGATTTTAGTGTCACAAACATTCAATTTTTTGTTTTTCAGTTAAACTCATGGATGGTTTTGTGTCTCAGGACTCTCTGGATCACTGAAATCAATCTCACACACCTGTGATCATTAGTTTGCCAGGTGAGCCCAATTAAAGGAAAACTACTGAAGAAGGACGTTCCACATTATTAAGCAGGCTGCAGGTTTCAGCAATATGGGAAAGAAAAAGGATCTCTGCTGCTGAGAAGACTCAACTAGAGCAATGTCTTGGACAAGGAATGAAAACATGAGATATTTCAGGAAAACTTCAGTGTGATCATCGTACTGTGAAGAAATTTGTGGCTGATTCAGAGCACAGACGAGTTCCTGCAGATAAAGGCATAATGAGGAAGGTTTCTGACAGACAAATTCATGGGATTAAGAGAGCAGCTGCTAAAATGCCATTACAAAGCAGCAAACATCTAAAGCTGCTGGTGCCTCTGGAGTCCCACCAACCTCAAGGTGTAGGATCCTCCAGAGGCTTGCAGTCGTGCACAAACCTACTATTCAGCCCCCCCTAACCAATGCTCACAAGCAGAAACGGTTGCAGTGGGCCCAGAAATACATGAAGACTCATTTTCAAACAGTCTTGTTGACTGATGAGTGCCGTGCAACCCTGGATGGTCCAGATGGAGGAGTAGTGGATGGTTGGTGGATGGCCACCATGACAATGCACCATCTCATGCTGCAAAGAATCCCTCTGTGTCATTGGCTGCTATGGGCATAAAAGGAGAGAAACTCATGGTGTGGCCCCCATCCTCCCCTGACCTTTAACCCTACTGAGAACCTTTGGAGCATCCTCAAGCTAAAGATCTATGAGGGTGGGAGGCAGTTCACATCAAAACAGCAGCTCTGGGAGGATATTCTGACATCCTGCAAAGAAATTCAAGCAGAAACTCTCCAAAAACTCACAAGTTCAATGGATGCAGGAATAGTGAAGGTGATATCAAAGAAGGGCTCCTATGTTAACATGGAACTTGGCCTGTTCAGATGTTTCTGATTGAAATAGCTTTGATTTCAGTAAATGTGACCTCCTAATGCTGCAAATTCAACTAATGACCATTTTCAGTTCTTTACAACCTATAACATGTTTTAAAACTCTGATGTGCATAATAATGTGGAACAGTGCATTTTGAGGTTTTTATTTTAAAAAATAGTTATCATTGGGAAGTTTGTTAAAAAACATTTGACTTATGCTCTAACGATTAATGACTTGAAAAATATTTTGTCATTATATCGACTATTTAGGAAAATCGGAGAAAAAGTCATTTGCATTGTGGGGTTAGAAGTGGCACAAATGAATGAACTCAACAACAGAACCCAATAGTTTGACACACCTTTCAGGTCTGACCTGTCAGCCAGGATGCTAGCATCAATGCTACTGAACTCACGTAATTCACAGCTGGGAAGGGCCTATCTCTGGGTCTGTCAGGGGTCAGGCCAATTGTCCGGCCTCTGCCCGATTGTGAGCCTGTGCCCAAACTCACTTATGCTCTGCAGAATGAATGGACACAAATTCCTGCAGAAACTCCCTAAAATGTTGAGGAAAGCCTCCCAGGAAGGGTGGAGGCTGTTAGAACTGCAAAAGAGGGCCAACTCCATAGAAACATACATGTAGGTGAATGCACGGGTCAGGCGTGTGAATACTTTTGTCCATATAGGTTATCTACCTGTGGAATCAAGACCTGTGGCTGATAATGTCCTCTGAGTCCACTGATGTCTTCTGAGGCTGATGAGATTCAATATTAAACTAGCATTTTAATTTAATTCAATTTAACTTAATTTAATTTAATTTAATTTAATTTAATTTAATTTAATTTAATTTAGCCACCCCCATACAAATCATTGATTTGAATTTTTTTAATTTAAATTTAATTATTCAATTTAATTTGATAAATCTAACATTTAATTTATTTTAAATTTATTTTGATTGAATTGAATTGAATTTTTTATTTTATTTTAAATTTTATTAAATTTAAATTTCATTTCATTTCATTAATTTAATTTAGCCTACCCCCCATACAAATGAATTACATTTAATTGTAATTTAGTTTATTTTTAATTTAATTACATTTAAATTGAAATTAAATTAAATTAGATTAAATTAAATTAAATTAAATTAAATTAAATTAAATTAAATTAAATTAAATTAAATTAAATTAATTTGTATGGGGCACTAGATGACTTTGTCACTGCTGTCATTTAGTTAGATCTTGGAGCAGTGATGGGTCAGTGTATTTTTTAAGTTGTAGTGCCATATTTAACAGTTTTTCTCCCAGTTTCTATCTACATAACTGCTCTTAGCAGGCCTGTGTAAAGTTATCATGATGGTACTCCCTCTAAATGGGCGTTTACTGCTATTTAGAAAAATAACACCTCTCTGTCCGAGTGTTTGGTCTTACCTCCCTCTAAATGAAGTTCAAGTGCGTTGTCTAAAACCAGTTGAGCTGAGCCAGCTCTCTGTTCACAGCTGGATAAATGACCCTCCACACCTCCGGCCTTTTTTAGAAATAGTGACATTTGCTCAGTCGGTCCCTTCTCCTTGTCAACAGGAAGTGATTTCCTTCAGGCTGCTTGTTTTTCTGGTCTTGCTATTGATCTCTGGGACTAATGGCGTGTTCGGCCTCCAGTCCTAATTGGTTCATTATTATCCATCACAAATGCCTCTACACTCCCTTCAATCACTTCCTTCAGTTGGTCTTAGTATGCGGAGGTTTTAAAAGGCCTACGATGTAAAGATCCGGTAATAATCCCTCCACCTTCCCAACGGCTCGACTAAATGTCACATCTGAGATTCCAGTCCTGATGTGGATCTATCCACACCTAACAAGGCTGACATTATAAATACAGATATTTAAATTTAGCCTTGACAGCAACCGTGTGGCTCACTCGTAGTAAATGTCAGCTACAATCAACAGCCCCCATGTTTTTAAATTGTGTTGAACATTATTCTGATTGTTTATCCATTATTCCTGTTTCACACTTTTCCTCTTTGTCAGGTCAGAAGAGTTTCTTCATCCTTGCATCTATCTCCAAATTTATCTTTGAGCCCAACGGTTGGATGGAGATGCAGCTTCAAGTCATTCTGGCCACTTTTGGGGGACTTTTGGGGGTCTTTTAGGGATCGCGAGACACTCAGAAGGGGTCTCCAGATGCCTTAAAAAACTGTGAATATTTTATGAATCACACACTTGCCACTTTACAATTTTGCCAAAGTCTTACCCCGTTTTCATCATTTTTTCCACAGATTAAAACTCATTTCAAACTCTTTCCACCACTTTTTTCTGCCTAGTTTTGCCACTTTAATTCTTGCCACAATTAACCACTTTTATGCCAATTTTAACCACATTTCATCATTTTTGGTGCCCATTTTTCCAGTTTAACCCATTTCTGCCTATTTCTCTTTAGCAGTGATTCTCAACACGTGGCTCTTTTAGGTCTGAATCTTATTATTCCCCCAGAAAACCTTTAAAAGGGGAAACTTTTTGCCATTTTTGCCACCTTTTCACCCATTTAAGCTATCTTTTGCCATTAAACACCTCTTTATTCTTATTTTTTTTGTCAATTTTGCAACTTCTTTTTGTCACCCATTCCCTATTTTTGCCATTTTTCCCCATTTTTTGCCACTCTTTACCCATTTAAGCTACCTTTTGCCATTAAATTCCCCCTTTTTTCCTATTTTTTTCCCATTTGCCATCTTTTTGAAATTTTTCCCAATTCTTGCCTTTTTTTTACCATTTTATGCCACATTTCATCCAAATAAACTACCTCTTGCCATTAAATACCACTTGTTTCCTTTTTTTCCAACTTTTTTGCCTCTTCTTCTTGCCACTTTTTTGCCCATTTTTACCTTTTACACAATTTATTTTGCCACATTTTGCCCATTTAAGCTTTTTTTTTCCATTAAATATCACCTTTTTCCTATTTTTTGCCCATTTTAGTCACTTTTCACTCTTTTTTTCCCATGTTTTTGCCACTTTCTGACAATTTTTCCACTTTTCTCCCCTTTTTTACCCCTTTTTTGCTACACTTTGACCATTTTTGCCACCTGTAACTTTTTTTGTTTTGCAACTGTTCACCACTTAGACTGTGGCTCTTGCAAAAGTATTTTTCAATAGTCTGGCTCTTTGGTTGAGTGGGGTTGAGTAACACTGCTCTATAGCAACCTCCACCATCAGTGTGAACGTGGAGTGAATGGCTGTGAATGGACAGGTGTGACCTGCATTTAAAAGTAATGTGAGCAATGTGAGCTCAGGTTCTTTTACCAAGTCTATTTACACCACACGACTTAGATCAGGGGAGTGGAATCAACTCTAGCGAAACTCTGATTTTATTCTGACTTTGTTTTTAAAATCTCTTGAAAAATCATTTGTTGTGCTGCCAGCAGAAGAGAACTGAGAGACAAACGCGTGTATTATTTCAACACTAACTTCAGCTGTCAGCCAGCTCCTCTGACATCAGCTACCACGCCGGCCGGCCTTCATATTTCTCTTGGAGCGTGCCGAATTACTGAAAGAGAATCGATAACGCACTGACACTTACCTCATGTCCAAATAATCTGCTCTATTTTCTGTCCCAATATTCTTCCCAACCACAGGAATGTTAATCAGTCATCCAGGGGTTGGCGGTTTGGTCCCGGTGTCTCATTAGGTTTGCTCATTTATTTTCTTCCCAGGCAGCAGCACTGTGAGACAAAATACCCACACAGTCTACCGCTTACCCTTTAGTCCAGGTCTGCTGTCTGCCATTACAGGTGTCATTAGTCAGTCTCAATAACCTGAGACTTCCTTTTCTAAACCTCTCTGTCTCTTGGAAGGCCAGCAGAACTCCACATATGGAGAACACCTGCAGCCGCTGGCAAATACTCCACAGCGATTAGAGTCTTAATCTGATTACATAAGGCCTTATGAAGGAGCCAACGTCTGCTTACCAAAGAATGGCAAAACACTGGAGATGCATGCTCCGCCACCTTTAAAATACATCAGACGATACTATCCAGGAAATTACTGAACGCATGCATTAAACATTTCTGTAAGACGTTTCAGATTGCTGCAGGCCTCAGCAGACTGCCACACGATGTTTAAACACCTTTATCACTGCAGTCTGTGATGAAGTCTCTTTACAGACAGATCTGGGGAATGTTTAACAAAATGTACTATACGATTTATTTCTTAATGAGTGCAATAAACTTTAACAACCTTTTAATGGATATAATTACATGGCAGAGACTCACTACACTTTATACCTCCTGCAGAACTTTTTTTTTCACTTTGCTCAGTAAACCACAGATGAGACTGTTTGGTTTTACTGTTAACATCTGCAAGATCTCTACAGCTTAGAGCGTCTCAAGTCAATAAACCGTCTTTTAATCAGGTAATTAGCAAATGTTAGCGTACTTTTATGATTTATTATGGTTGTTATTATGAACATCTGCCAACCTGGCAAACCTACAAGCTAATGATGGCAAACTATCAGGAGAGTTCAGTTACCCCTTTGATAGTTTACCCTTTTACAGATTTAATAAAGCAATCATGTTTGATATAATTTGGATTTTTTTTAAATAAATAAAAATCAAACAAAAGTAGATTCCTATAAAGTGATGTCAATTGTCCTATGGTTAAGCCACGCCCCCTCCACTCACTCGGACAAACAATGACCATTCAGTGACAGGCGCTATGGCAGGTGTCACAGTAGGAGACATTTCACTGGAGGCCACTGATGATTTTTGGAGACAGAAAGATCACATATCATCTAGAAGTCACCAAAAGGGTCTAAACTACACACTGGAGGGATGTATTAATGATTTTATTGTTGAGAAGGTCGATAAAAAGCTTCAGCTGCAAGACAGAATTTACAGGTCCCAGTGCAAACGTGATAAACCGCATCTCCTCGCCATCACAGTCTCAGACCACAAGATAGAGGATCAGCATCAAAGAGCCACTGAAGTTCAGGTTTTAGGCTCAGAATATGAGAAAAATAAACGGCCTTTTTACCATCTTTACCAGGAGTGTCTCTCCGTTAGTTAGCTACAGTATTTACACTGAATCATTCAGCATAACGTCTGCCAACCTTTGTTATCTCAGCTGTTACAGGTAAGTGAATGAAGCTAAGTTAGTTAACGTTAGTTTAACCAGAGTCCTTTGGACAACAGCTAACAATGATGTACGATCACCAAAGTACAAAAACTGCAGTAAAACAAACAATGCCAACAAACTCCCAACAAACAACGCAGCTAGGAGCTAACGTTAGGCTCACTTTAGCTAACGTTAGAGATGTTACAGATAACTTTATATTTCTTTCCAGCAAAGTGACAATATGTAGCCTCAAATACGATGTTGGCTTACCTCAGAGCAGATGCAGACATCCGTGTTAATTTTATTTATGTTGAATTGATGTGGTCTACCGCACAACTTTATCCAAAGAAGACACTTTTCTCGGAGGGGATGTGGCTTAGGAAAGGGTAAAAAATACACTCCATGGCCCAGCCTCTCAGGATACCTTGTGCTGGAGTCGCATATACCCCATGAACACCGTTTGACCATTTTTAAACTTAAAATCTCAAAAAAACCTCATAAAACCGAACAAAAACTGACTTTCTCCTATTCATTTCAATGGACGTCCAGGCAGCAGATGTCCAAGTGTATGGAATGGCTATACGCACTGTGATTGGCTCATTGCATTTGAGGGCGGGACTTAGCCATAGGTCAGTTACTGCATAAATATTCACCGCCTTTAAAGTGACTGACCTTATTCATCAGAAGTCCAGCCAATTGGTGCTAGTAGTCTCACAATCAGCGAAATGGGGGTCACCTGAGTGCAGTGAATGTGTGTGTTGAGCAGAATTCCTGGCTACCATTACATCATGAAGACAAAAGAACACCCCAGGCAACTCAGAGAAAAGGTTGTTGAGAAATAGAAGTCATGGGATGGATACAAAAACATTTCCAAGGCTCTGAACATCCCCAAAGTTCAGTTAAATCCATCATGAAGAAATGAAGGCATATGTCACATGTCCTCATAAACTGAGTGAGCGTGCAAGAAGGAGACTAGAGAGAGAGTCCACCAAGACTCCTATGACTACTCTGAAGGAGTTCCAAGCTTCAGCAGGTGAGATGGGAGGTAATTTATTCATTCATTTATACCTTCTCTTCTTCAGGCACCACTCCACTGCTTTGCACAGACGCTAGCATGGCTGTGGACTCCTCCATGAGCTCTGCTGAGTTACAGTCACCAGGCGTCATCACATGAGAATATTTAGCATTACACAGCATATTCAGACAGCATCCACTTCAACACACCCTACATGCTAATTAGAGGATGCATATGTAATAGCCACTATAATTATGCAGGATGGAGAGGTAGAATGTGTACCAGATTAGTTGGAACAGCAACAAAGAACAAGATTATTCGCAGGGAGAAATGACTTTTTAAGATGCACTGGCACTTTCAACGAAAGCGTACGGTACCGTAGAGGATATTCATTAAAGGCACCGGGAACATTTTGTCTCCCCAAACACAAAACTGAACTACCAGGCAGGGCTGACTGTTACATGATGAACCAGAAGCTTTCTGTTACAACCAAAACAGATTTAAAATATCAAAATGTTTTCGTCTGAGCTCCTGGTTTTTCATTATAATTAAAAACTCCAGGTAAACTACCTGCAGCAGAATACACTGGTCATCATAGGATTACAAACAGGTTCACTACAGTCAGGTGATTCTAACTGGGGACAGGAAGTCTGGGACAGCCATTAGGGAATGAATAGGAATGGAGGAAAGTGCACTGTACTGCTCTAAATGGTCCTCTAGGCTGAAACTGTCATCAGAAAAATTACATTTAGTGTGATCCCTACTCTTAACACAAAGAGGGTTTTTTCCACAGTTTAACCAATGGACATGGCAAATTTCATTTCAGTGTCATAAACATTCATGTTTTTGTTTTTCAGTTAAACTCACGGATGGTTTTGTGTCTCAGGACTCTCTGGATCACTGAAATCAATCTCAGACACCTGTGATCATTAGTTTGCCAGGTGAGCCCAATTAAAGGAAAACTGCTTAAGAAGGATGTTCCACATTATTAAGCAGGCCACAGGTTTCAGCAATATGGGAAAGAAAAATAATCTCTGCTGCTGAGAAGACTCAAATAGTGCAATGTATTGGACAAGGTATGAAAACATTAGATATTTCAGGAAAACTTCAGTGTGATCATCGTACTGTGAAGAAATCTGTGTCTGATTCAGAGCACAGACAGGCAAACAGGTATTTGAAGCTGCTGGTGCCTCTGGAGTCCCACCAACCTCAAGGTGTAGGATCCTCCAGAGGCTTGCAGTTGTGCATAAACCTACTATTCAGCCCCCCCTAACCAATGCTCACAAGCAGAAACGGTTGCAGTGGGCCCAGAAATACATGAAGACTCATTTTCAAACAGTCTTGTTTACTGATGAGTGCCGTGCAACCCTGGATGGTCCAGATGGAGGAGTAGTGGATGGTTGGTGGATGGCCACCATGTCCCAACAAGGCTGTGACGTCAGCAAGGAGGGGGTGGAGTCATGATTTGGGCCAGAATCATGTGTGAAAATGACCTCTGCAAAGTATCTAGAGTTTCTGACTGACCATTTTCTTCCATGGTACAAAAAGAAGAACCGTGCCTTCTGCAGCAAAATGATCTTCATGCATGACAATGCTCCATCTCATGCTGCAAAGAATCCCTCTGTGTCATTGGCTGCTATGGGCATAAAAGGAGAGAAACTCATGGTGTGGCCCCATCCTCCCCTGACCTTTAACCCTATTGAGAACCTTTGGAGCATCCTCAAGCTAAAGACATTTTTATCCAATGTTTTGACTTTTTTACCCCACAATTATGACTTTTTATCACATAATTTTAAATTTTATCTCATGACTACGACCTTTCCATGCATAATTGTGACTTATGTCCCATATTTATGCCGTTTTTCTGATAGTTTCAACCTTTTTATCTGATAATTTTGACTGTTTGATCATTTCATCATTTTATCTGGTTATTGTCACTTTTTATCTGATAATTTTGATGTTTATTATCCTAATTATGACTTTTTAAGTCATAATTTCATTTTTTTAGCTCTTAATTTTGAATTTTAATTCATAATTAGGACTGTTTGTCATATTTTTCAGTTTAACCCCTCAATGCCTATAGATCATATTTGATACACACTTTTATGGGACCTCTAATCAAAATGATCAACAAATTATTAGAAATCTTTTGAATAAAGGCAGATAAATGATGAAATGCTCCAGTGGATAATCGGTTGCCAAAAACACCTTAACGAATCCAGTGTGCTAAAAATATATATATATATATATATATATATATATATATATATATATATGTGCAATTTTATGGTAATTTTTCTTTTTTTGAATTTTGGCAGGAGGTTGAATAAACATTTCAGGTACAAAAAAACCCCGAATGTTCTGACTCATATTTAAGTCAACAGGCTTTTTCTCTGAATAATGATGTTTTATATCATAATTTTGACTTTATGTTTAAGAATTTTAACTATTTACCTCGTAATATTGACGTTTTATCTGATCATTTTGACCTTTTATCCCATATTTATGTCTTAGGATTCCTTTTTTAATTTTTTAGAATACCCTGACTGTCACATTTTCTTTAAGTGGCAGAAATAAGCTTCCATTTACACCTGCATACTCTGACATTCCCTATATGTTTAGTTTTCTGGGTAGAGATCCAGGACTGCAGAGTGATCACCAAAGTTAAGACAAAAAGGCACAGACAAAGCAGAGACAGACATCTCCAGTCCATCTGAAGGTGAATCCTGTGTTTTATTTGCTCCCTCTAAGATTGACAGAAGAGGCAGAGAGCCTTCAAACACCGGTCTTCTATCTTTGTCTTTCTGGGTTTCCTCAGGACACAAACATACTCTCCCCTCCTGTCAAACCATCCCAAACAACTTAAGAATCATAAAAACACATAAGAAAGTTTGAGAAACAAATAAAAGTCTGCCGTTGTTGATGGAGTTTGACTTTATGAATGCAGATAGAAGATGCTAGAATAAAACAATGATGTCAGATGGGAGCTGTACTTCCTCCTCTTTTTCTACGTGGTTATTACGGGAAAAATGTCACCTCAGAGGGAACAAGCATTCAAAACCAATTCATGACAATTTACATCTAAATTGATACTCATTTACTGGAGCTACTTTCCTCTCTCTGAAGCACATTTCACTCTAATTTTCTGAAACAGAATGAGATGGCATCAATATCCTTCAAGTCCCATCATCATAGTGTACCAAGGCGGCGTTCTTTTTTCAGACAGGCCGTTTGAGATTCTGTCTGCTGTAAAATCTACTCAGCTACAGAAGCTTAGCTGTTCATAAAGAGAAGCTTTCAGAGAATACCTAACTAAGATGTAATCCTGTTCAATGAAAATAAACACCTAAAAACCCCACAGTGTGCAGGCTGGACCTGACAGCACGCTCAGACTCAGATCAGTAACCTTTTACATGCACAAACGTTAGCATAGCTACCAGACGATGAACAACCTATTCAAATCTAGAGGGATGTGTGGCCAGTTTCCCATCATGCCCTTGGGCAGAGTGTTGAGGTGTATTTGGATGTTGTCTGTTGTACAGAGATCCCTGCTGGCCTCAGGTGTGCAGTGGATTGTTGTTGTTTTTGATGTTTTTGCACCATGAGTGAAGTTATCCACTGAGTTAGAGCTCCTACCTGTGACTTTAGGTCAGGGGTCATTAGGTACCTTTGCACAAGGGTCAGATTCAGTCTCGACAGAAACTCTGGGGGCCGGACTTTCAAATACACAAAAGTCAAATAAACATTTTGGTCTGGTTAACATATTATCATTGTAGTATTTAACAGTGAGGTCTGTCCCTGCTGTCTATAATGCAGCAGTCCACAAGGAGACAACCTGACAACAGAGCTGGCTGGGCCCCTGAAAATCCCAGGGAATGAGGCCTCTCCACATGTGATTTAGCACCAATACTGACCAATTTTTGACACTTTTAACCCTTTTGCAAGATCTTAAACCCTTTTGAACCACTTCACCCTCATGTTTTATCCCCTTTGTGCCACTTTTTTACAACTTTTCTTCTATTGTTGCCACTTTTAACCCCATTTCATTACTTTTTCAACATTTTTTGCAACTTTAAAAGCTTTTAGAGATTTTGCAAATTTTTCATGGGCACAACCCACATACTCAGCTCTGCTGCTCATCCCACAAATGCATGCTCCTGACAAATGTGGCACATTTTCCAACGGTATAAGATTTATAGTCAAGAAGCATTGTTACAACTAAGAAATAATGTACCAAACACTAATTTCCTCACTTTTTGTGCTAAGTTTACTTATTTTGAACCAATATGTTTGCTTTAACATTTGAAATGACTTTTACATCATTTTTCATCCTTGAAATCATTCAAAAATGTTGGGTTGTATAAGGGGCTCTGCAGTAGTCAGAGATTTTAGTGAGCCTTGTCCTTCAAGCAGGACACATTTGGAGAAGCTAGGCTATAAGGGGCTAATGGGTGTAGCTGCTCAGGGTAATTCAGAGAGTTTAAGGTGCCAAAACACAATGCTGCCTCAACTGTACGCTATATCAACACATTTGAAGCATTTTTGGATTTGCTGCAGCCTTAAAGGTCATGAACACAGGAAAGGAAGTTCCTCATTCTCCCTCTTGGCGGCCTGAATCCTGGGTGTCATGGATCAGGACAAGATGTCGGAACATTCCAGATAGATTCTGCTCCATGCTGACACAGTTGTGCCCTTGCCCAATCTCCCATTCCACAATTTCCCAAAGGTGCTCTGCTGACTTCAGATCTGGTCCCTGAGTATCTGAAGTCCCCTCAGCTCTGTCCAAGCTTTAGCTCACTAAACATGCTGACTGATCCATAAACAGTTAAACATGGAGACAGGACTCAGACAGACTGCAGAGAAAAGTCATTAGGAGCAGATATTTTTTCATTGTTACCTTTGACAATAGATAATTAAGTGTTGAAAGGAAGTCCTTGGCTTTAAGAATCTGTAATCTCTCAGGAGATTCTATAATTGAAGGTTGTCCACCCGGAGCAGCAGCAAGATAAGACCCCCAATGGAGTCCAGACCCCGGGGGTTGTGATTGAAGCTGATGTTTCTGATGAAACTGCAAAGGCTGGGCAGTTAAGGGAATTAGGAAGGAGCACATTAAAGCAGCATTAAAGAACATTCAGACAGAAAAGAATATTGAAAAAGACGGCAGAAGAAAGAAAGGCTAACAGTAAAAATATGGTTCAGTGGAGCTACTGAGGAGTCCAGCTAACAAAAGATCTGACACCCCCATTAAGACAGCCGGGACCCTGAAAGAATGAGAAATAAACTGCAGACCTAGCAGATACAAAGTGCCCTCTGGCATGGACTAAAGACAGATGAGAGTAATTGTTTAAGGTATTCAAGGCTGGAACATTCACACACTCCCAAACTGATTACTGCCAGACCTGTAGGATCCAGAATCCCTGAAATAGAACCTGTCTGACAGTGAAGAGAGAGGGAACACATCATGGCGCCATCTAAAGAAATTCAAGAGCAGATGAGAAACAGTCAGTGACATCATTCAGACTGGAAAGGGCTACAAAGACATTTTTATGGCTCTGGGACTCAAGCCAACCACAGTGAGAGCCATTATCCACAAATGGGGAAAACTTGGAACAGCAGTGAACCTTCCCAAGAGTGGCCGGCCCACCAAAGTGACTCCAAGAGCGTAACAACAACACATCCAGGAGGTCCCAAAAGAACCCAGAACAACTTTCAAAGACCTGTAGGACTCACTTGATCCAGGTAGGGTCAGAGTTCATGATTCAATCATAAGACAGAGACTGGGCAAACATGAGAGAGTTCCAAGGCCAAAACCACTGCTGATCAAAAACGACACAAAGGCTCGCCTAGGAAAGCTTGCTGTCAAGGCGTTTGGGAAGGGCAGGACTTTTAAAATGAATTGTTAGAAGGTGATTGAATGAATGTTCTGTCCGTCACATTCATCACGATTCAATCAGAGCTGCAAAACCGACGTAGTAGCACGCATGCACAGCGCTGCAATAAACCTGCCGGTAAACGCCGCCATAGTTGAGGAACTGTGGGTTATGATGTGCATTAGACACCGCGGGACAGCGCGAGAGCGTACACTGTGGCTCTTTGCTCTAAAAAAAAAATGTGGTCCAGTTCTAATTAAACTGCGGCTGTACTAATGCTACAGCCAAGCTAACCGCTCCACAGACCCACACTACAACCCCGCCCCCCTTCCCTCTGCAGGAGCAGGCCAGCAGAGGGACGGACACATCTTTTCCTCCATGAAAAGCTCCAATGCTGTTTCTTCCTCTTTATTGTATAAAGACACTATTTCTTCCACTTGTAATAAGACTAAAATTCACCAATGAGCTTACGGTGAGTGGAAGTTGCTGTTGGCTCACAGTACCACTACACCCCGCCCACAGCTACCGCCTCTTCTCCTTAAATGGTGCTGATTGGTCCAAACAGTGTCTGGTTGACCACAAACGTTGCAGACGTGAGTTTTGCATGATTGACATGGAGTCTGGCTAATCCCTCGGCTTTGTATGACTTTGCAGCTCCTGCATCACTGACAAGAGTTCAGGTGTCTAAAATAGTAAAAATATCAAAAATTGATTCATTTACTCTTGAAAGTTTATGCTTAGAGTGTTTGATATTTTTCCAAAAATAGTTTAAAAATGCTCTTGTTTTTGTATCTTATTAATTTTTGTAAATATCTGAAATTCTAAGACAAAAAAACAACTTTAGCATGGGATAAATATCTGATTTTGAGTTTATTTGCTGGGAGAAAATATAAAATACAAATCCAGGTGTTGATTTTAAAAAGCACGTTGTTTGAAAGAATGGATTTAAGCTCCTGGCAAACGCCACAGGTGACTGATGTACCACTCTGTGGAGCTTAGCAGACAGAGAGAAATATGAGCCAATAAAATTAAATATTTCATCTCCACACAGTTCTCTTCTTCACTCTTTCCATCTCTACCCCCCTACCCTGTAAGATATTCCACCATAAAATGTCAGGATGCACGATCAGTCTCAGAGAAATGTACGCCCACATGAGGACATTTTACTAAGTTTTTCCCCAAGAGAAGACTGGGAACAAAAATCACAGCATTTGTTACGTTTATGGTTAAAATGACCATCGATCATAGATCATGGTCTACACAACTGATTATTTTAACTCCTGATTAATTAACAAAAACACTGAGGCGTGCAAGTAAATGTTAGCTGGCCTCAGTATCAGGAGTGCAAAGTTAAGAGAACAGAGTCAAAGAAGTCTGACCATCCTGTCTGATATCACTGCATCAATAGAACCCTAGAGTTTTGAGATTTAGTCTGTTATTCCTGTAATCACTGCAAAACAACTTCTGAAGGAGCAGACTCACTACATAATTCACCATCAGAGATGCTTTTCTCAGCTCCCATTCTCATCTGACTTGGATAAAGAAGTTTCCTCAACAGCCCTGGCACTGATGATATACAGATCCATCTAAAAAAAAAAACTATAATATCAGGTTTAAGTTAAATTTCCCCCTGTGATTTGTCCATGTAGCACAGATTCATCTCACACAAAGTCAAATAATTTAATACCTTTTTGTTTGTTTTAATCTTGATGATCACGGTTACGATCTCAGAATATTAGAATGTTGTTGAAAAGTCCAGTTTGGAAAAGTTTCCTGAGCCTTCATTCTCTTTCTGGTTCAGTTCACACAACCATAACCATGGGGAAGACTGCTGACCTGACAAATATCCAGACGACAATCACTGACACCCTCCACAGGGAGAGTAAGCCACAGAAGGTCACGGCTGAAAGGTCAGGCTGTTCTCAGTGGGTTGAGAAAAGTAGACTAGAAGAAAAAAGTGACGTAAGAAAAGGAGCACACGCAACGGGGATGAGCTCAGCCTTCAGAGCAGGCCTATTCAATTAGCGGCCCAGGGGGCCACATGTGGCCCAGAACCAACCCCCAAGTGGCCCAGCCTGTGGTCATGCCAGAAATTCAGAGGGCAGCCTGTTTCTTAAGTTTTCATGAATTCACACAGTATTTCAGACCATGAATGCAACACTCCCTGTAGCCTAGCAACAGTCTACCTACAAGGCACTGCGTTGTTTTGAAGCGTGGCTAGTGATGCTGACAGAAGTAGCTCCAAAATACAGAATATGAAACATGTCCTTTTCAACTGTAGTGACAACTGTGAAAATGTAGCTTTTATGCACTCAAAGATATTCCTGGGTAAGATGTGACCAACATTATTATTTACATAATTTCATTTTATTTTTTCATTCCATTTATTTCGTTTTTATTCAAGTGAAAAAAAAAACATTTCTACTACCTCAGGTTATGTTCAAATACATCTCTGTTGTCGTGTTTTTATGCACTTTTGGATGTGCTTTTGTCACTTTGCCAAATTGAGTCTATGAATAAAAAGTGCATATTTTTATCGAATTGATCTGTATTGGTTTGATATTTGACATTACCAGCTGCTTACTGGGCGCCAAACATGTCCGGTCGGCTACATTTCTTTATTTTAAAATTTTTCCCCAGTTGAATTTGTAATTGAATAGCCCTGCTCTAGAGGATTGTCAAACATGTGACGCACAAAAACTGCCCGACCCTCATGGGTGTTTAAGACACCAGAAATACAGTCACAGTGTTTTACAAAATGTTAAATTTATCACAGTTACTAACTTGCATGATCTTTCCCAGTGGTCGACTATACATTCTGCCTTTTCTTCCTGGCTTTGCAGATAAAATCTGCAATAGCAAAGGTTCCTTTTCTGAAAGACAGCTCATTTTTTTATTCATCATTCAACCAAAAAAGTCAGCTCTAATCAAAGACATAAATCCCTCTATGAAACTGACTACAAATGTCCTGTTCTCAGTGTTGATCCACAGACAACATTATAGGCGTCTCACCTGGGCTAAGGTGAAAAGAACTGGACTCTTGGTCAGGGGTCCAGAGTCCTGTTTTCAAATCAAGGTGGATTTTGGATTTCTATGAGTTGTAAGCCGTAATCATCAAGATAAAAACAACAAGAAAGTCTTGAAATTTTTCACTTTCTCCAAGATTAATCTAGAATATATGGATGTTTTATTTCTTGAGTCAAATCACAGGAAAGATGAATGAAATGAATTTTTACATGATAATCTAAGTTACGTGTGGCTGACAAAATTATCACAACAGAAACACAACAGCAACAACCATGCAGCATGTGATTTACTGTGTGTGGTAGTACACATCTGAACATGACTGCATGTCTTTAATGCTGGCCTTACACCAGAGGACTTCCCTAAAAGTCTTCAAAGACTCTAAACAGACTAACAGCTGAGACCCTCTCACATCCAAAGACCATCTGTCAGCAAGCCGTCGAGTTTTTAGTCCTAGACTGAGATTTAGCAACGACTGTGGGTCACTAAAGCTACCCATACATCAGAAGACTGAAAAGATTTGGAAAAGACTCTTGGAAACTGTCAGCTCACACCTGCTCACATCTAAAGACAAGTTTTTAGAGTTTTTAGTCACAGCCTAGTCTCAGACTGAGATTTTACAAAGACTGTGCAGGGTCACTATTTACAAGACTACTACTAGATCCATTTAGCAATTTTTTATTTGCAGGGCTTCTGCAATGTCTGTCAATCTCTTTTCCTTCGCCACTCTGTCGTGATATGTTGGACAATTCACATTGAACAGGCTGGGCTGATCTGCCCATGGCTCCACCAGCCGCTCCTCTTTCTGGACCGTCCATATTGGTCAGGACCTTCAACGTTTCACTGCCGGTGTTTCTTGTTCGTCCATGCCGCTCTGCCGCTTCTGTGGTTGTTTTGACTGGCAGGTTTCCTGTTTCCGGTTTTGTCAGAGCTCATCGATTGGTTGTTGATAGTCTTACGTCACTGCGACTTGCAATCATATCAAACACGTTTGATATGATCGCAAGTCCAAGACTAGGAAAAGACTGATATAAAACAGTGCAGATTACCACCTTAAACTTAATGATAGAGATGACGGGAGCGCGCTGTGACTCCAGTAAGACTCTAAAATTTACTAAAGACTTTCAGTTTTTAGTCTGTGACTGTGAAAATCTTTTGGTGTAAGCCCAGCTTAACTAAGACTAGACTACAATTCCTTTTGGGATTATTTCCATGCAGCTGGTGGAAATTCACAAAAACATTTTTTGAGCAGAGAACAAGATGTAGAAGGAGATGCCAAAACGTGCTGAAGTGTCCTCTTAAGGGCCAAAATGCACGCTAAAGTGCCCTCCTGGGTGGCAAAACACACTAAACTGCCCTTTTGGGTGAAAAAAACACATTAAACTCCAGAAGACCATTAGGACCAAGAAATACTATGAAACATTACTGTTGCAATGACTTTTATGTTGGGCCCTTTTTTGATCTATGTTGAGCCAGAACTATATCTCACAGAACCAGTTTGGATTATCTGATGCTAATATGGTGTTAAAATGCACTAGAATACAGGAAATGGCATCTACTTCATTGAAAATGTTGTGGGGGAAGACCCCCAGACCCCCTAGGGATTTACTTATTTATTTCTGTGTGTTCTTCACAGTCCAACGTTGAATCTACACAGTTCTTGTGGATGCTGATCCTAACTACAAACTAACTTGAGTAGTCTGTCTAGTTAGGCTGGTTTAAGGTTATATAATGTGCCATTTGTAGAACATATAAACATGTCTAAAGTGCCCTCGAAAACACTCCAAACTTAGTGCCCTCTTCAGTGGTGAGAACGCGCTGTATGTGCCCCAGCTCCCATTGGTCGTGGACGTGTCACTAAGAAACACAGTTTGCATACGACCAGACTAAAGACTTACGACTAATCAAACATGTGTTATTATGGTAACGCCAAGACTGAAGAAAGACCATCTTAAAACGACTAAAATCGAGTCTTCTGACCACCTTACACCTAATGACTGAGACAACAGGAGCGAGCTGCAACTTTAGCAAGACTCCCAGGATTTTACTCCAAGACTCTTGGATTTCGTCTGCAACTTTGAAATCAGAGGGAATTCTTTCGGTGTAAGGCCGGCTTACGATGCATGCTGTTCACAATTACACATACACCAACATGTATTTATGATCCTAAATAAGAGGGTACAAACATTGAGGAAATTTGGTGCTGTTGCTTAGTCGACATTGCCTGAACCACCAAATAAAGATGCTAACTGGATTCCTCCTCCAATTCAACCTGAAAGAGTTTCTGTACTTCACAGAGTTCCTGACATCAAGAAGGCCCTGTCATAATGTTGGCAGAGGATTTTGTCTCCTATCCATCCTTTGTCTGTTCAGAAATGACTGTGTGTGTGTTTGCAACCCCCTGTTCTGCCGTGGCTACTGTCAAAGCTGCTCTTTCATCGTATCTGCAATAATGAACCAAAGAACGCTGCAAATACTCCACCAGCCAGTAGGATCCCTCATTCCATCAACTTTAATCCAACAAAAGGCATCCTCAACTCCTCAGACAACATTTTCTGTCACCAAAGTGCTCATTAATTCAACTTTTCCATTTGCAGTGCTGTGGGAGGTGGAGGCCACACTGTGGAGAATAGTTTCTATTATTTGGAAGCTCAGAGTTCTGAGTCTGTTTGCAGGGTTTATTGAAACAATGATAGGAACAGCCCACTGCCTGGCTCTGACAAGCTCTCCTGAGAGTCATGGTCTCCTCTGAGAGGGAGCTGATGTACTACAAATGCTACCTTGTCAACAGAGGACAGGTAATAACGGTGCACCAGACCAGTAGTCTCCTACATCCAACAAGTCACACATGTGATGCATTCTGTGGATGCTGTGTCTGACCACTCTTTTATCAGTCTCTAATGCATCCAGATACAGAAACCTTTAACAGTAAAAAAGCAGCACTGGAAGAAGAGTGAGCAGTTTTAATCTCTATGCATGGAGACAGAAGGCTGCATATTTCACAGAATATTCAAGCCAGGGTCCGCTGTTGAGCCACACTGAAGAAAGTGCACCTCTGTAATGAAATCAGGAAATATTTCTAGTTTTACCTCGATGGGCTTATCTAACAGTGATCATCTGGGGTTTGGGGCTAAAGGGTTGGGATCAACTGGTCCAGGGTCTGGGTGGGTAGTAGGGTTTCCACAAGTCCCTGGTCATGCAATGGATGTCCTAAATGCCTGTAAACACTGGCAGCCTGTGAACTAAAGCGATACTGTTGATGCTCACCCTGCCGCCAGAGTAACAAATATGTACGTCGACGTGTCGTGCTTGGCTCATGTCAGGTGCCCTCATACCCCTGGTTGTGGCGAATCAGACCCCATGGTGACCGTGTGTGATACGTTAGCTTTGATGCCGTGGGTTTCACCTTGATCACACATTGATGAATGTAGCTACAGCATTGCATAATAACAGAAGGCTACCTCACATCTGCATTCAGAAGAATGCTCTTCCTGTTATGATTTATAATGCTGTAGCATTCTACGATTACGTTTAGCTTCAGTGGACCCTGATTCCTCCTGTAGGCCTATAATGACAAGTCCTCCAGCTTTGCAAAGGTTTTACTTCCCTAACTTAACACAGGCGGCTGTGGGCTGTAGCTAAAGCCAAAGCATCAAAATCACCGACGCACCAGTCACTGCCTGATGCCCACCCACCTCAAATCACAAACATGACAGAACTTTGTGGAACTCCGAGTAACTGACAGGATAACAACCTCTCTCCAACACTGCTGTCAATTTGACAGAATCACTAAGGAGAACTCAGAAACTGCCTTAACGGCCATATTTATTAACTAAACAGAACCATTAACTAGTAAAACATGTAATATAGTCCATAAAAGGACAATTAGAAACCCATCCATCCTGTGGGAAACCAGCTCAAATCATATCAACCTGCTTAAGCCCATTTTTACCCACACAGTCCAATATAAAACCACCCTTCACTAAATAGTTCCTCCAGGCTCATGCCCCATTTCTCCAGCCCCCCCGGCGTCCGGACCTTCCCACCAGGTCCTGGGAATCCAGTATGCACCAAGTTGGATCAGGCCTGGGGCCGATCACATGTCAGGCAGCCAACCCTTCCCACCCCCGCTCTCCTGATCACCTCAGCATTAGACACACGGTCTGCCAGCGATACTCATGCGCCATAGAAAAGTCATCACGAAGGAGTCCAGCTGACACATCAGTCAACATCCAGGCCTCAAAAGTAAGACCGGATGGACCAAGGAATGAAAGACTCTGATTTCTTCTGTAAAGGGGTAGGTTAGGATTTTAAGATGCTAGGTTCTTAAAATCAAGGAGTGAGAAACTTGTTAAAAACCAACTAGGAAGCTGTAATAAGGAGCAACCAGGTACCATTTATTTAAAATAATTTAGACAACAGGAGCAGTGACTGTTTAAAAATCTGGTTTTCTAAAGTGTTCCTTTGGGATCTGTTAGAACTATAAACCCCACGGGGCGCACCGGTAGTCAAGTGGTTAAAGCGCGCACCATGTATGCAGGCTGCCCGTGTTCGAATCCGGCCTGTGGCACCATTTCCTGCATGTCACTCCCCGCTCTCTTCCCTGTTTCCGAATCTACCCACTGTCCTCCTCTATCTAATAAAGGCACGAAAAGGCCCAAAAATAAATCTAAAAAAAAAAAAAAAAAAAACTATAAACCCCAGTCTTAAAAGCAGCTAAAGTTCAAATGTGCAAATAGGCAGAAACTTCCAAGCTGAAACTTCCAGGACTCATCCACGCTCTCCTCGGTGGCCCCACAGTCAGCCTTAGGGGAACACAAATCACAGTGGCAGTGGGGGAACAGACTACAAAACATTCGTGGTCCTCTCTCTCGTGCCAAAGTGTTACTAAACACCAAGGTACCAAGGCGCCGGGCAGAGCTCCTCACTCTGCCACAGTCGTAAGGTCGTCCCACCCCTCCCTGCCATTGGTTCCTCAACTGTCAATCAAGAGTGGCATGCATCTCCACAGCTGTGGGCAATAATGAATCATAGACCAGTCACTAGCAGCCAGAGGTAAATTAAAATCCAATTTCAAACATAAAATCATGCATTAAAATATAAATGACTCAATAAATAAAAACAGATAAAACACTAGAAACACTCATAAAAAGGCTCTACTTCTGCCGTGTGACACATCTGCTCAGGTAGCGGGAACACTCAGTAAATTCATCACCCCGTGTGAGTCCAAGTCTGTGGTTGAGCTCAGCCTCTCACTCAGCTGATCCTACCTGGCTTCTTGTCCACTTATGGTGAAAAAAACCCCCTAAAAGTTAAAGGTGCAGTTGGTAACTTTGTGCTTAAAAACACAATTTTTTAAACGTTCGATTAAGCTTAAATGTTTGTATAACAATAGAGAGCTATTAGGGAGAGGAGTGAAATGAGACTCAAATAAGGTATGAGCGACCAATCAGATCAGTTCTGACTATCCTAAATTGGTCGAGGGGCGGGGCCTCCTCCCTCGTCCTGATTCAGCCATGCATAAGAAGACGTATTCTGTAGCAATGGCTGACAGCGGTAAGCCACGAGAAGCAGCAAAGGGTCAATTGCTCCTTTGCCTTAGTCAGCTTCTACCAGAAAGAAAATGGCAGAAACGCTTGCCGAAAAGAAGGAGGAAGATCATGCTAGAAATAAAACAAGGATTATTATCGGCGCAGCATTCGAGATGAGGAGGACGCTTCAGGATCTCAAAGGTTTCAAAGCAACTTTCTACTGGACAGGTAACTGGCTTTTGCTTGTTGTCTCGTGACAAGGATTGTATTAGTTTTATAAACATAACAGGAATGAACTGGGCAAGTATGTTTAGAAGCTTTTTTGGTGAGCAACTTGTTAGCATGTACTGACATTAGCAACTCCACTCTGTTTATGTGCATTGTCAAAGCTGTGGAGGAAATGGGCAGGTTATCTCTACCCTGTTATAATAAAGACCAGCATAAATCAGCATGATCACAGCACTAGCAGTGTTTAGCTCTGTGACAGTGGCGACATTAACCTTCTTTTTAATGGGCAGGTTGAGCAGCTCTCTGCTGAAGCTGCACTGGGGTTGGACAGAGCCAGGAGGAGGAGGAGGGGTGGAGAAAAGCCAAAAGATGGAGGGACAAGAGAAACAACAAAACAGAGGAGTCTGAGTCTGCCCCAAAATGGTATAAGTGACTAATTTAATCTGAAAATAGTTCCACTTTATCTGATTAATGGAGGGGTCAGAAAGTGTTTAATGGACGGCAAAAACAACTTCCACCCAGAATCCCAGATTCAGACCTGCAACAGTGGGATTTCAAAGCCAATACCACCTAATCCTTTCATCACGCCTAGCTTCAGCTGCTTATTGATCGAGGCGGCTCTGTAGATTGAGCGGCTGATAAAAAGCACGGGGGTGGTGGGACAGAGTGACAGACTGGTTATTAGGGAGTGATTAGTGACAAGGTGTTTGAGTAAGATAAAGACCTTAGTGCTGGGAAATGAGGTTGATGAGAAAGAGAATGTACAGCTATTCAATCAGCGTAGGAGGGCAGAGCTATGCTTGGCTTTAAACTCAATAAGTGGACGTATAGACCTCCCTTAGATTACCAGCATCCACCTTTAATTTCCACCATGACTCAGTCCTTTGAACTCCATCTTTCACTGAAGCTCATACTGTTTATGAAACAGCCTTCTACAAACGTCAGCGTACTTGAACCCCTTTTGAAGTAGATGAGGGTGGCTGCTATCAAAGCCCAGATGCACACAGCCCCCGAGCTCATCTGACCCCTAATTTTCTTCATTAGTCTCGACTTTGTTATACACAACAAGTTGATGCATTGTTAACACGGAGCCCGCCGCTGCAGGGATCCTGGTCTCTGTCTACTTTCATAGCCTCTGATTGAGTTTCTTTCATCTCTCTATGCCACACACTAAAGCCTATAAACAGAGCTGCTACTGTTTTTATAGAACAGTACAGATCTGCCATTGTTCAGGCCTGGAAGGCACCGAGGCAAAGATCAAGAGAAATGCAGAATACCTCGTGTTTCTTATCAGCTCTTCCTACACAAAGTTATCAGAACGAATGATTACCTGTGACATTTCAGAGGCTCGCTTCCTATGGATTTAGAGATAACATAGACGTGGTAGTTAGCCTCCGGCTTTGACATGAGTGCTGGAGCTTCGCTTTGATTTTAAGGCAGGAGGAACACACAGCTCAGTCAGAGAAAAACACTGAGTCATACCTCAGAATTTAAGTAAATGCACGATTGCATTGCATTGCATTGTAAATGCAGCAGTGGCATTAAAGTGAGACGGCCACTTTAGTGTCCATTTGAAAAGATAACCTGCAGGAAAGCAGGACCATTTCTCTAGTTAATACACTGGATGATGGACAGTTACCTGAGTCATAAGGCTGAGACATTTAAAGGGATAGCGCACACTTTTTTGAGGTGAGGTTGTATGACGTACCTGATGATAATATGTATTACCTACAGGAGACACTGACAACCTGACTGGACTGTCAGCACTAAATTAGGCTTTAAAGACCCTGTAACGTGAAAATAAATCTGTATTTAGGTTTGTTGTCTGACAGCTCACTGTGTTATGAACCCTCAGGTCAAATTTCAGTCAGATTAAACATCTCAGAGTTTATGAAATCAAGCTTCAAAATCATGAAAAATGAGGCAGTAAAATCTGCTCCAGGATGGTGTGGGCGTGTCTGTGGAATGAACTGAAGCCACGCCCACTCAGGAAAAATACAATCCTCTCAAATTAAAAAAAAAAAACGCTACAATCTGAATGGAGGAAAGCTCTCACACCATTATCCTGCCTCTTGACCTTTTATTGACCTCAGAAGAAGAGACAAAGTCTGTTGTCTGTCTCAAATGGCTGCTCTGATGCTGTCAGTGATCCATGGACCACTGTGGCTGATAGATTTGGTAAATTTACCTCACAATGAACGAAAAACAGCATTTAACTGACTGTTAACTTCCAATAAAGGCAGAGGCATCAGCTAACAACAGACTGGACTGAGACGAACTGCTCTGTGATTTTCAGATTGTAGTGTTAGAGGGGCGGGGTCGTTCCCCACTGTGGGCTGGTGACATCATGAGCCCACATATTAGCCCCGCCCACATTAAACCCAGCCAGGAAAGAGGTGAAAAACTTTCTAACAGTCTAAATCCAGAAGTCAGTCTCATGTAGATCTCAGTGTTTTCACGTTTACAGCAGCATTATTCCAACATTTCTGTTAAGACAAAAACTTTGGATTTCACTTTACAGGGTCTTTAAAGCCTGTAGAGTTTTATCATCAGCAGCAGGTTGGCAGAATATTTATCTGTTCTCTGGGTGAGCTGAGATAATCTGTGATCGATTGCTTTTGCCTTACAGACACACTACCCTACACTACCCTGTTTTCCTCATTCCACTAAAGTCTCTTAATGAGAAAAGAGCACAGAAACACTCCCGTGATTTTTTTCTCCCCTTGTTCAGGTACACTTATGGTCAAAAATACAACAGACAAGTCTCAAATTATTCTATAAAAAGTTTAGAGATAATGTTGTAATGTTTTGAGTAAGTTAAATAAAGGTTTTGTGAAGAGTCAGGAAGTGCGTCCCTGCTCGGAGCTGCAGGACGGCCCGTAGCTGCGCCGTGTGGCGCAGTGTTAATTTTGACAGCACTTTTTAATCTAGTTTTATAGTCTTTTGCCAAAAAAGTCTTTTAGTTTTAGTCATAATTTCATCATCTAAATTGTCTTAGTTTTAGTCTAGTTTTAGTTAATGAAACTTCACAACATTTTAGTCGACGAAATTTACAGTAAATTTAGTGACTGATTGGATCTCTCCCCAACTTACCCCGCCACCACACAGCCAAAGTAGCTGTGATTGGATACATGCCTAACTTGCCCCTACTTTCTACATGACAAAATGAGCTCTGATTGGATCAAGTCTCTGTCAAACATTTTCGTCTTGTTTTTATTTGTTGACTAAAATGTCAATTAATTTCATTTTATTTTTAGTCCATGTGCACTTGTTTTTAGTAGTTACCGTCTAGTTTTTGTCAGGGGAAAAAAGGCTATTAACAAAAACTATAATAAAAATAATCAGTCAATAAAATTAACACTGGTGTAGCGTGGACTATATTAGTCTCTTTTTCAGCCACCATAAAAGCAAGCATCAGAAAATCTGTGTTTTCTGCCTGACTACCTCTGCTAATGTCTGTGATAATTATGTGCTGACTTTGTCTCAGCTCTCTCAGGAATAAGTTGTGCTAAGACAAGCGGTAAATGGGAGGAAACAGAAAAAGTGCTGAAGTCAGACATCTGGTCCAACCTGGGATTCAGTTGACTCTCTGTATTTAAGCATGTCAGTGTTTTAGCGCTGTTTTTGCTTCCTTTCCTGCAGCTGAAGAAGTTTTATTAATTAATATAGACATCTGAGTAAAGTAGTGTTTTCCTCTACAAACCCAGGAAGTCTAACAGAGCGTTTCTATTGGCTGATGCGGAGTCAGGTGAAGAGTGCAGTGCCTGGCTTTATCAGCATCTCTGTCCACAGTTGAGTTTGTACCATGGAATAGGAAAGTTTTCCTCTTTTATTAAAGTCCTGCACAGTGCTGGTCAGATAAAAGACGTGATATTTCAATCAGGAGACAATTACACGAGTTTAACAAGTTTATTTTACAAGTTTAGAAATGTTTGTCGTCTAGACGAGGGGTTTTCAAACTTTTTTCACCCAAGTTACACCTAAGGTTAAAGCCAAAATCTTAAGGCACACCATATTTATATCAAAATGGACTTTTCAAAAAATATAACAGTCAAGGTGGTCCATGAGGGGGGTAAAGGAGTGGTTTCTGGGGCCCAGACAACTGGGGGTGGCAAAGGGTGGCTGAAAGGTGGCAAAAATTGGTTAAAATGATAATAAAACATGGCAAAATTGGGCAAACAGTGGCAAGTCAAAGTCAAAAATGGTTAACAATTGGCATAAGAGGCCAAAAAATTGGTTAAGAGTGGAAAAACATGTTGAAAGTGTCAAAAAGGTGGCAAAAATGGGTTACAAGTGGCCAAAATGGTTAAATATTGAAAAAAGGTGGTTGAAATGGTTTCAAAGTTATTAAAAATTGCCAAAATTGTGCAAAAAGTGGCCAAACAAAGGCAAAGTGAGTGAAAGGTGGCAAAAATTGGTTACAAAAGGCAGAAAAGTGGCAAAAAGGGTTAAAGTTGCTAAAACGTGGTAAAATGTGATGAAAAATTGGCAAAAATGTCCAAATAATAGCAAAAGCAGGCAAAAACCACCAAAAAATGTAGAAAAAATGGGTCAAATGTGGCAAAAGGTTTCAAAAATGTTGCAAAAGATGAGTCAAAAGTGTTTTAAAAACATTGCAAAATTGCAAAAAAGCAGCAAAAATGGTTTTAATTCACAAATTTAGTGGCAAAATGAGTAGAAAAATTGGTTAACTTGGTTAAAAGTAGCATGAATAATAATAATTATTTCAACACCAATTCCAATTTCTAAGGGCCAAGTTCTGTGGTTTTTTTTTTTTTTTGGGGTTGTTTTTTCTTCCAGGGCCCAGCCAGATCCCCAAGGCACACTTTGGCTTGCCTTAAGGTACACTAGCGTGCCTTGCCACACCATTTGAGAACCACTGGTCCAGACTCCATTGTGAAGTCTTTATGAACTTGCAGGGGCAGTGAGGCGGACAGCAGGATAGGATGCCCCCCCCCCCATGGAGTCTAGACACTGGTGGTGGTGATGGAAGGAGTTAGACAAGATGAGAAAGAGACTTCTGAGGAGCAGATTTCAGAGGCGTCTGATCCAGACACTGATGAGATGACTGGAAGCGTTGGAGGGATGCAGGATGCATGGAGGAGCTTGGCATGGACGCCGGCGAGATGCAGTGGAGGTGGCTGGGGAGGAGGAGGGCGGCAGTGAAAGATTGTGGCTGAAAGACGCCCATTGATGACTACCAGAGCAGGGACAGGGGCGGGAAAAGGGGGGCCAGGTGATTGAGTGGTCACTAATGAATGAAAGAGTGAATTGCTTGAACTTACGTGAAGCTTCATTAAGCTTTAAGCTCAGGGCCACAGCAGTGTGTACCATGCATGGCCGTATGATAAGAGGTCCTTAACTTTGGATAAAAGTGTCTGTAACGTCAGGAGTGCTGCATCCATTTTCTGAGAGGGGTGTGCTCCTCACTTCTGCTTTGCTTCACTTCACTGGCATGACTGTTGAGAAGAATGTGAAACAAAAGGGACAAATGTGAGGTGGAAACTCTGACCCCTCTGTTTCTGAATAGGCGTGATTGTCTGGTTCACCTCAGGCTAACGGCGGCTCCATCACTCCTCCATGCTGGGCTCAAATCACTGTCCACAGCTCATTTAAGCAGGTTTCACACCTTTGGCTGCACTGATTATCTTATTGTGGACAAACTGATATGGGAACATTGTAATGAGGCCTAAATGCACCTGCTGCAGAAAACCCTCGATGACAGCTCAGATGAGATTTTATCTTTAGAGCATCTTTTTAAGGCAACAACAGTGACAGAATGGGGCTCACACTATTTCTGCTATACCAGCAGAGTGAGTTAATCTGCTGTCTTGCTGAAGTCTAAGTTGGTATTTTCTGTCTATTGTATGTGTTACCAAGCTCCTTTTCTATCTGACCAGGCATGTAATAACATTCAGATTTATATCTTTCAATGTCAACATGCCCCATGTCCCAGACTGAGATTATTACGGCTTTTTTAAAGAGTGTCACCATTTTCACCAACCTCCTCCAGCTTCGCACTTGGAGGAAAATGATATCTCTTGGACTTTTCAGAGAGTTCTGGAGACCGAACACACGAGGAGAAAATTAAGAAGACAGTGGCGGGAAGGTCAGCCTCGGTTCATGGCCCCAATTTCCACCACTGAGGAGCTAAGCTGGAGGCACTGGCTGTCATCTGTGGCTGCAGTCTAGGTCAACAGGAAAGTGTCTGTATCTGAGCTGAAGATACTATTGAGATAGTTGAGTTTGACGTTTATTTTCAAGCATTTATAGAGCCTGGCTAAAAAAATGTGAATATCATGAAAAAGTTCCTTTTTTCCTGGGATGTAAATCAGGAATTTAAACTTCTTTATGTTTCAGATTCAGCAGTACAGAGTGAAATACTTACATTTTTAATGTTGAGGACAGCTTACAGCTCATGGAAACCACTTATCTCAGTGATTGGCTGGAGCTCCTTTTGCAAAAATTCCTGCATCTGCGTGACATCTCATGGAGGCGATCAGTCCGTGGTACTGCTGGTTGCTCTGATAGCGGCCTTCAGCTCCTCTGGATTGTTGAGTTTGGTGGCTCTCATCTTTCCCACAGATTCTCTATGGCAGGGGTTTTCAAACTTTTTTCACCCAAGGCACACCTAATGTTAAAGCCAAAATCTCAAGGCACACCATATTCATATCAAAATGGACTTTTCAAAAAATATAACAGTCAAGGTGGCCCATAAGGGGGGATAAAGGAGAGGTTTCTGGGGCCCAGACAACTGGGGGTGGCAAAAGTTTGCAAAAGTTGCCTGAAAGGTGGCAAAAATAGGTTAAAGTGATGATAAAAAAATGGCAAAATTGGGCAAAAAGTGCCAAGACAAAGTCAAAAATGGTTAACAATTGGCATAAGGGGCCAACAAATTGGTTAAGAGTGGAAAAACATGTTTAAAGTGTCAAAAAGGTGGCAAAAATGGGTTACAAGTGGCCAAAAGGGTTAAATGTTGAAAAAAAGGTGGTTAAAATGGTTTAAAAGTGATTAAAAATGGCCAAAATTGTGCAAAGGCAAAGTGAGTGAAAATTAGCAAGAAGGCAGCAAAAATGGGTTGATAGAGTCAAAACGGTGGCAAAAGGTTACAAAAGGCAGAAAAGTGGCAAAAAAAAAGGTTAAAGTTGCTAAAACGTGGTAAGAAGTGATGAAAAATTGGCAAAAATGTCCAAAATATAGCAAAAGTGGGCAAAAACCACCAAAAATATAGAAAAAAATGGGTTATATGTTGTAAAAAGTGTCAAAAATGTTACAAAAAATGAGTCAAAAGTATTTTTAAAATCATTGCAAAATGCAATAAAGCAGCAAAAATGATTTAAGTTGACAAAAAAAAGTGGCAAAATGGGTAGAAAAATTGGTTAACTAAAAGTAGCACGAATAATAATTATTTCAACAACAATTTCAACTCGAAAAAAACTGTTAGCCAGGATGCTAGCACACTGATATCATCAATAAATCACAACTGGGGAGGGCCAATTTCTGTTTTTTTTTTTTTTCTGTTTGTTTTGTTTTTTTTCCAGGACCCAGCCAGATCCCCAAGGCACACTTTGACTTGCCTCAAGGCACACTAGTGTGCCTTACCACACCATCTGAGAACCACTGCTCTATGGGGTTCAGGTCAGACCAGTTGGCTGCTCAAACACAGTAACACCATGGTCAGGAAAGCAGTTTCTGGTCGTTTTGGCTTCACTGTGGACAGGTGCCAAGTCCTGCTGGAGAGGACAGTGTCTCCAGCCTGTGTGTGTGAGTGCAGCTCCTTGATTAGTAATGTCACACACCTGGGCTCAGAGTGTGGAGGTCAGTTAGAGGGGACATATTATGTAAAAATCACTTTTTCAGGGTTTTTTAACAAAATAAGTGCCCCTGGCCTGTCCACAGAAAAATCCATTCCCTCCCCCCTCTCTTTCTCCACATTTCAGAAAATGTGTGCTGAAACAAACCGTTCTCAGATTTTCCCCTAATGATGTCACGTGGGGAGTTAGCCCCGCCTCCAGGTTTGGTTGACCACCCCTGCTGGGAAAAAAGTTCCGCCCTCCTCTCCTGATCTTCCTCTCTGCTACCAGCTGAGATGCTGGATAGCTCAGTGGGTTACCCTGCCAACCTTCATCTGGGAGACTGGTGGTTCTTCTATTTCATCATCTATTTCCTGAGAGGGGTGCGGTCAGGGGCGGAGTCAGACAGCTCCTCCTGAGCAGGGCTGAAACAGAGGAGTTTTTAGACATGTAAAAATCCAATATTGGAGTGTTTGTTCAGCAACAAACTTCACAGGCATGTTTTGGGGACCTCTGAGACTGGTATAAACTTGTCTTAAAGGGTCAAATATGTCCCCTTTAAGCTCCTGCAGTCGCACGCTCACTCTCTCTGACCTGGCCTCCACAGGTATACCACATTTTGGTTTAGTTACGTTTGCATTTTACAACATTTGCACACATCGTCTTCACTCATGCACATCCCACACTACTGACTTTACTGACTTACACGCTTCATGTTGTGAATATTTGACTTGCTCTAAATTGAAGTCAGTTTAAGTAATTTGGTCAAATTTGGTTCAAGTTAGGGCTGTCACGATAAAGATATTATCACGATATCAATAAAAATTTAAATAATAATGGGACAATTAATCAAATTTGTCTTTGACTTTATTTATGTTGTGTTCTCTCTTTTGGCAGATGAATTACACTCAAAATACCCGTCTAAGGAGGTACTGCAGCTGCTGTGTCATTGTGGAGGGTCACATTTCTTAAAAAATGCAGAAATATCATAGCAAGGTTTTTATTTATCCTGCAGCATGTGCTTTTAAGTTTTTCAAAGTAAAAAAAAAAACATCTGATTTGGGTTTTTTTTTTTTTTTTTCAGTTTGGCAACAAGAATGAAATTTCCATGCTGGGATCAGCAGGGTCAATCTGTTTATCAAAATCTGAGATAGTTATTTTTACATTCATCAGTAATCAGAGATAACAAACTTTTACCAAAGTTAAAGATTCAGGGCTTTTGAGAAAACATTAGGGGCACAGACCCCACACGCCCCCCCATGGCTCCACCTCTGACTGATGAACTTATCCACCACACAGGATTTACATCAGCACAGTGTCAGAAACGTAGGCTTATAAACACATTAGGAAATAATTAATTACAGACATATTTCAAGAGCACCTGCAGCAGTTTTAACCAGAATTATTCTGTTGGCTCCACTAAAAGAACCGAGTTAGATGGCTGAGTTGGGATCAGGTCTGAATTTAATTTTTGCTTGCACTAAAATTGTTTAGGTCAGTAAACAGGGCACAGTCTAATTTCATTAAATGTGCACAGAAGCTGTAACGCTCCTCATAGCGCTGCAGACAGTATCAGCGTCTCCACTGCTCTGATGCGCCTCATGACGCACAGGAAGAGACTGGCACAGAGATACTGAGCCATAATACTGTTATTTGAGGGCAAATCCCTTCTATCCATAAAAATTGGCCTCTTTTCATAAAGCGTTTATTTCACGGACAAGGGCAGGAACAGAGAGGGGCAAACAGAGTAAAATCGAACTCTCAGAGAGGGCTGACGGAGCGCTGCGCTTTTTGGCACTCGTGAACAGAGGGATTTTTCACCAGGTTGGTGTGAAGAAAATCACCAAATTCTGAACAAATCTGTGCATTCATAACAACACCTAGCTTTAAACATGACCAGAGGAGGTACATGTTACTCAGAAAACTGAAGATTAATTGCTGACAAAAATCCTAAATGTGCATCTATTTCATGCTTTTTGCATTATCTGCTTTTTTAATCTCCTTTTTTCATGTATTTTCTTTCATATTTACCTATCCTTCATATGAACAAAAATATCTGGACTTGGTAGCAAGTCTTTCAGTGATGGAAGGGATGCAGCGAAGGACAGACATGGACTACCTACCTGCAGAAACTGGCCTCTTCATACAGCGTATATTATAGAACAAAAACTATAATTTTATCTGGAGTTTGTCTTTGGTTTACCTTGCAGTGTCTGGTAACACGCTGAGGCTTCTGGAGCCAACAGACAATGATCAGGGGAGTACTCTATTGAAATCACAGGCTGGACAGATCCTGGTAAAACTATTAATGTGAGTTCTATTGTTGTATGAATGACAGGGGGAGGACACTTCTGCAGATGAGGAGACTGTCTCTGGACTCCAGCAGGCCTGGGGTGTCAAATAAGTTTCTGGAAATCACCAGCTTATTTAGTCAGTAATGGATGAGGAGTGGCGCTAAAAGAAGATAGATATAGCCTGATCGCCAGCCTGGAGACACGGTGATTATTTCCAACAGTAATATCGACATTATGCAGAAATCCTGCTGTGCTAATTGACGTGTTTACAGAATTCACAAATTGTCAGACGACTCTCAGAAGTGAGCAGGAAACCTCTGCAGAGTTTATGTCAGTATGTCAGGTCAGGTCGGGGTGTCAAACTGTTGAAAGAAAAATTCAGACACACTAAAAAAGCTGAAATTACTATTCAAGCGTGTTTTTAAAATATTTTTGCTGTTTATAAATGTTCTCGTGTCTCTCCCCTCTCTCCTTGGACTCTGCGTCACCTATATGTAGGTGTAGGAACCAAATGTTTCGTCACATGACACATGGCATGATGAACAATAAAGTTTTCACCGACAGTAACCCGCTGTCGTGGCAGACAACGTTCCGGTTCAGGTATCCTCTTCTGTCCCAGCTGGTACACCGTTACCTGTGCATCCCGGACACGTCCATCAGGGCGGAGAGGGTCTATTCTTGATTCAGAAAATGTGGATCACCTCGTGTGATTAAATATTGATTAAAGCAACCGAATGTTTTACTCCCCAATGAATAAAAATGTAAATAAATATTCAAATATGATTAGAAATCTGTAAAAGATAATATGTGAAATTCGAATGGGACTGTAGATAAATGTTACGGAGCCCCAGACATGACATGGTCAAAAAAATAAAAATTGTGGCCACAATACAGCTGTAACATGCGCACAAAATACTAATTCATGGCCACAAAATACTAATTCGTGGCCACGAAGTAGGTATAATGTATGCAAGAAATACTAATTAATAATATTAATATCATTCCTGTACAGCTGGGTAAGCAAATCAAGCGCTGTAGAGATGTGACAGACAGAACATTCACCCAATCACCCTCCGAGTTTTTTCCAAAGCCTCTGCCTTTTCTCAAACGTTTCCTATTGAAGCTTTCCCAGATGGATGTGTGAAACACATCCATCTGGCGTGTCAGGTTAGGAATTAGTTAGATCTACACCTTTAGGCCTTTGCACACTGAGTCTGTTTTTTCCTACAAATTTTTCACACATTAAAAAAGAAAATCCAGTTCATGCTGTTTAAATCATGTTTGCACGCTGATGCAGAAACTTTTGTCCATCATTATTTTTTCTAGAACAATTTTAATATGCTTATTATCAAATTAAATGATTTAAATCAATAGGGGCTGATGATTCAGAACATTGCCTGCTGCTTCCTCCTCCCCTCTCTCTCTAAACCCCCACCCCACCAAACACGGTGATTTTCCTGTCTATGATGTGGATATCAACCATGGAAATAGAAAGGCATAAGTTTGTTCTCTCAGCCAGCAAACAGAGGCTGAACTAAACGTTGCTCTCCATCTCTCCAGCTCTGCACAGCGGTGAGATCAGAGCTGCATGAAGCTCCCTGTCAGGATGGTTAGATCCAGAGTCATTTTTCAGGACTGAGAGCCAAAAGCTCGCTGCTTATTTACATCACAGTACAAAACAATTTGCCACATTCTAGATTTTTTGCAGTGGATACAAATAAAATGCAACTGATTCAGTGTGCAAAGTTCACGTGTGATGTTTTGGTTTTTTGGTTTTTTTTTTTTTTTTTGGTGTGGGGTTAGGGATCTGAAAAACACATCCAAAAATAACAGACACCATGTGCAAAGATCTTTACTTCTGCAGCTCCTGCTACAGGCTGCAGAGCACTTTACTGCTGTTAATGTACACAAAAGTGAAATATTAGGAGTTTAAAAAGTTGTGATTTCACCTGGCAGTGACGGGGGCTTGCTCATGTTAGCAGGTACTGCCACTAAATTTGAGCAAATTAACATGAAAATTAATCAAATTTAACATGAGAATAAAATGAATTTTAACAGTTGAACAGTTTCTGATGAATTTAAATCCAGACAGAGATTCAGTCAGGGTTGATTTTTATGTATGACTCCAGAGGTTTATCTCCCAGTAAACCCAGTAAAGACCAGCATGGATAAACTACGTTTCTATATGTCATTTCCTGCTGTCAGATCTGATTCCACCAGAGAGAGACGTTTCATCACAACACGCTTTGACCTCCAATTACCTGCTCCATCAGGCAGTCAGCAGATGTGCTCTGGAACAGGAAATTGAGAGAAGATTGACAGAAAAATACAGAGCTATTTTTAGCCACACACGCATGAAAATGTTCCTTTCTGGTTTGAACGCGTCGTCCATCAGCTCTGAGGGAGGACAGGGAGGGGATTAGAATTTCTATCTCACCCTTTATTTTTTAACCCTGGCTTCTGCCCTGATTTACCGCGTTAGAGTCAACCAAAAAGTGTTGGTGTGTTTTCTAAATGAGCTTGTTTTTATAATGTGGGCTCGTTTCTTTTAATCCATTATTACACAGGAAATGTACAGGCAGGCAGGAAGTGGAGGAGAGAGATGTTTAGGGCAAAGCATGTTATATGTGCCATGAAAAGTATTTGGCACTGATGCATTCAGTTTGATTCTGCCTCAAGACCCCAAATTCCTTCACATAGAGCTGTGGAAAAATATTTACTCCCTTTTTTATTTTAATTTTTTCCATATTTGTCCTAAATGTTTTAGATCATCAGACAAATAAATATACAAAATTTAGTTTATAGATGACGATTTCAATGATTAAGGGGAAAAAGCCAGCCAAACCTTCCTCGCCTTGAGTGAAAATAATTATCCTTCTTGTTAAATTAAGATTTATCACGTTTTTTTTTAAATACACATACCCACTGACCAGTAGCAAGCAACCAAAATGAAACTGACAATTCAAAAATAGTAATATGATCTTAATTTCAAAAAAGAAAAAAAAAGTAGAAGAAAAAAAAACATTTTTTGGAAAGCTGAGTTCAGTTTCACTAGCCACACCCAGATCTGATTACTGCCAGATTTGTTGAATCCAGAAATTCCTAAAAATAGGCCACTGGATCCCAACCTGGGTTCTTGGACCCCCAAAGATCATGGGGGGGACGTAAGGCTTTGTCTGCTCTGAGGCTGCCAAAATTAGATTTGTAAATATGGACTAAAACCATGATAGAGCAGTTATTAAGTAGTTTATATGCAGGTCTTTTGATAAGAAAAACATGCATTAGCCTTTTTTAGGGTTTTATTGGTGAAACAATTAAAATCTATGTTGATTTTTGGCAGCAGTGTCACTTTTTCTCGTCTTTTGGGTCCTTGGGGGGCAGACAGACAACACAGAAATATAGTCCCTCTGATGTGATCTTCAGTGTAGAGCAGTGATACTCAATGCGAACCATGGCCAGAGCCATTATCCACAAATGGAGAAAACTTGAAACAGTGAGTGGCAAGCCTGCCAAAATTACTCCAAGGTGGTCACAAAAGTACCCAGACCAACATCTAAAGAACTGCAGGCCTCACTTGACTCACCTAAGGTCAAAGGTCATGATTCAACAACAAGAAAGAAACTGGGCAAAAATGGCATCATGGGAGAGTTCCAAGGCCAAAACCACTGCTGACAAAAAAGAACACAAAGGCTCGTCTCACACTGACTAAAAATGTCCTGATGAGACTTTTGGATAAATATTCTGTGACTGATGAGAAAAACTGAACTCCTGCTTCATCTGGAGTAAAACTAACACAGCATTTCATGGGTCAGTCAAACATGGTGGTTGTAGGGCTGCTTTGCTGCTTCAGGACCTGGACCACTTGCTGTGATTGATGGAACCATGAATTCTGCTGTCTACCAGAAAATCCTGAAGGCCAACGTCCAATTATGCCCTCAAGCTCAAGCTCTTGGGTTATGCAGCAGGACAACGACCCCAAACACACCAGCAAGTCCACCTGAATGGCTCAAAATAAACAAAATGAAGGTTTTGGAGTGGCCAAGTCACAGTCTGGACTTAAATCCAACTGAGATGCTGTGGTGTGACCTTAAATGGGCAGTTTATGCTGTTAAAAACTCCAGTGTGGCTGAATTAGAACAATTATGCAAAGAAAAGTGGGCCAAAATTCCCCCACAGTGATGTGAAAGACTCATATCCTCTTATCATAAATGCTTCCTTACAGTTTTTGCTTCCATGCATGGAACAACCAGTTATTAGGTTTAGGGGACGATGACTTTTTCACATAAAGCTGGCAGGTTTGGATGGCTTACTCCTTTAATAAACAAAATTGTTCTTTTGTATTTAGTCAGCTTATCTTTGGTAATATTTAAATATATTTGATGATCCGAAACATTTAAGTGTGACAAACATGCAAAAATAGAAAAAATCATCAGACTGTGTTCCCTGATATCCTTATCTCACCTGCTCCTCCGTCAGTTATCTTCTTCCTGCCTCCTCAGTGCTCTGCACAGCTGCTGTGATGTAACCATGACGTCTACTCCATATCGTTCTATACATCCATCCAGAAGGTTCTCTTTCATTGTCCTCATTAGAATTCCACACACCTATGGTGGAAACTCCAGTCAGAACAGGGCTGGTCATATTCACTGAGCTGTTTTCACATTCACTCCACAAGTCTCTGCTCTGTTTAGACTTTCTTAGAGGAGGAAGCTATTTCACGCACTGCTGCTTCTAGAAGTTAAACTCTTATTTAAGATGTTTTACCTGACTCACAGGTGAAGCACTCGCTCATACATCTTGAAACTCCCCCAGAAGAATATCTGTTTGATCAAATGCACAGGATGGAAGTGTGTATAAAATTATTAAGTTTACAGTTACTGGTGATTTCCCAGTGTAGATTTCAGAATGCTTCAAATCCTGCCCAGTGCACTGATAGAGGTGGGAGGAAGCTCAAGATGACAGTGATGATAACGCTGAGAGGATATTCCTAGCATGGATCTAGTCTCTTCTAAATAAGAGGTCCGCTAAGGCAGGAATTTTCTTCGACTGTTTAACAAAGCATTTTGGAGTTGAGACTCTGCTGTTCTGGGTTTTCTGCTTAGTTTAGGGTTTTGTATTTGTCAATCAGCGGCAGATGTCAGAGGGAACAGGACCCTGCAGAGATGTTGGCCTACTATAGTCCTGATTGCTAGATCCTCTGAACGTCTGGCTTTTGAGTGTGGAGTTACTCACAACATGATCATAAAATTAATAACTGATATGGTAACCACATATCTTGTACCAGCAACCCCCTCAGAAAGTTTTTGCAGCTCATGTTGTGGCTGTCTAGAGCTGGAACTCAGGCTCTATCGAGCGAGGGAGGATGGGGGCCACACCATGAGTTTCTCTGCTTTTATGCCCATAGCAGCCAATCACACAGAGGGATTCTTTGCAGCATGAGATGGTTCATTGTCATGCATGAAGATCATTTTGCTGCAGAAGGCACTGTTCTTCTTTTTGTACCATAGAAGAAAGTGGTCAGTCAGAAACTCTATTTACTTTGCCGAGGTCATTTTCTCACCTTCAGGGACCCTAAAGGGGCCTACCAGCTCTCTCCTCATGATTCTGGCCCAAAACATGACTCCGCCCCCTTCTTGCTGACATCACAGCCTTGTTGGGACATGGTGGCCATCCACCAACCATCCACTACTCCTCCATCTGGACCATCCAGGGTTGCACGGCACTCATCAGTAAACAAGACAGTTTGAAAATGAGTCTTCATGTATTTCTGGGCCCACTGCAACCGTTTCTGCTTGTGAGCATTGGTTAGGGGGGGCTGAATAGTAGGTTTATGCACGACTGCAAGCCTCTGGAGGATCCTACACCTTCAGGTTGGAGGGACTCCAGAGGCACCAGCAGCTTCAGATGTTTGCTGCTTTGTAATGGCATTTTAGCATCTGCTCTCTTAATCCCATGAATTTGTCTGTCAGAAACCTTCCACATTATGCCTTTATCTGCACGAACCCGTCTGTGCTCTGAATCAGACACTAATTTCTTCACAGTACAATGATCACAATGAAGTTTTCCTGAAATATCTCATGTTTTCATACCTTGTCCAAGACATTGCTCTATCTGAGTCTTTTCAGCAGCAGAGATCCTTTTTCTTTTCCATATTGCTGAAACCTGCGGCCTGCTTAATAATGTGGAACGTCCTTCTTCAGCAGTTTTCCTTTAATTGGGCTCACCTGGTAAACTAATGATCACAGGTGTCTGAGATTGATTTCAGTGATCCAACGAGCCCTGAGACACAAAACCATCCATGAGTTTAACTGAAAAACAAAAAATTTAATGTTTATGACACTAAATCAAATTTGCATAATAATTTGGAACCTGTTGTAGAACATCATTGCATCAATGCTGTCCAATTAGAGAGCTGCATCTGTGCATCAGACAGGTAAACAGACAAGGATCAGATGCAACCTTGGAGCCTAACTGCAGTAATTCATCCTCAGCTGTGGTGCAGCTGACCCCATTTGAACGTGCATGGTTATCAGGGTAATTCTACAGAGAAGTGCTGGAAGGTCACATGCCTCAATGGCAAACCCCCGACAGTCGTTTAATTGGAGCAGAATCAATTAAACAGCCTCTGACTGCTGTGGATCACCTTAATACACCAGACTGAAGCAAAGCGCCCCAGGCAGAGGGAAATACAACACAACATCTGCTTTGGAGACTCTGCTGCCATCACAAGGCCAAAACCCATTTGCATATTTATATACCTGAACACTTGTCGGCTGGAAATCCAATCCACTTACTTAGAGCAATTAGAGCCTGTTCTGTCTACAAGCTTCAGCAGCAGTTTCCACAGAAACTGGCACCTTTACCTCACTAATGTCAAACACAGTGTTAGATGGTGACATAACATCTGACTGCTACCCTGTCAGCTATCAGGCACATTAGTGAGTTTACTAGTGTGTGTACTACAGTACAGATAAAACAGTTATTTACATCAGAGTGTTCATATTTCGTTTGAATGATGAGCTTGGAGTTTGCCATACAACAGGAGAAGTAGAGGACATCATTAATTCATCCCTTTGGTTAACACTGAATGAGTTAAACCAGTGTTAGCCAACCCTTTACAACCAAAATGTTGAAAAAAACCTTGCAAGGGCCACAAACTAAGTAGTAAAAAGTGGCAAAAAAAGGGTTAAAGTGGCAATAAAATAAGGTAAATATGGCAAAAATGGTCACAAAGCGACAAAAAAAGTGGCAAAAATGGGTGAAAAGGGGCACTAAAGGCATTAGATGCCAAAAACTGGGTGAAAATTGGCAAATAAAGGGTTAAAGAGGCAATAAGAATAAGTTAAATATGGTAAAAATGGTCAAAAAGTGGCAAAAATGGGTGAAAAGGGGCAAAATATAATCTTGCAAAGCAGATGGATACACCCGTTTCCTTGTTTTTAACCAGCAAATTCATCTTGCAAAGCTCCCATCTGAACCGTTTGGGCCCAGTTAGAAAGTGACAGGACCAATTGGCGACGAGGGGCAGTACTTTCAGGCGCAGCAGAGTCATGATGTAAACAAGCAGCAGCAAGAGCTGGTGCAGTTATGGAGGAAGAGATCTTGAACTTGACGTCATTTCTTTGTTAAAAGAAGAACAAAGAACAGCAGTGAGTTGTTTTCTTTTCAAAAACGAAAAAAGTGGAGTACTTAGATGTCTATAGTCGCCATGTTTCGTGTTATCCCTCAGTGGCTGGGCACGCGCAGCTCGATAGCTGCTACGTTACGTGTTTTCTTGCTCTGATTGGCCCATAGAGATAAGACAGACAGAACGTTCACCCAATCACACTGAAACAAATCCATCTGGCATGTCAGGTTAGGCAAAATAGGTATAAGATGCCAAAAACAGGGTGAAAATTGGAAAAAAAAAGGTTTAAGTGACAAAAAAGTGACAAAAATAGGTGAAGAGGGGCAAAGTAGGTATAAAATGTCAAAAACTGGGTAAAAACTGGCCAAAAAAGGGTGAAAGTGGCAATAAAAATAAGTTAAATATGGCAAAAATGGTCAAGAAGTGGAAAAATGGGTGAAGAGGGGCAAAATAAGCATAACATGCCAAAAACTGGGTGAAAATTGGCAATAAAGGGGTTAAAGTGGCAATAAAACTAAGTTAAATATGGCAGAAATGGTCAAAGGTGACAAAAAAGTGGCAAAAATGGTCAAAAAACAGCAAATATTTAGCAAAAAATGAGTGAAAAATGTCACGAATTGACAACAAGGCAGCAAAGAGTAGCATAAATGGGGCAAAAATGGACATTCATTTGCTAAGGGCAACCTAAATTGGTGAAAGGGGCAAAAAATGGGGAAAAAAATTGCATATTGCAAGAAGCAGGATAAACATGGCAAAAATAGGATTAAAGTGATGAAAGTGGCAAGAAAAAGGGAGGGGGGGGGGCAAAAAATGGGATGAACGTGGAAAAAATAGGCGAAAAGTTGCAAAAAGAAGTTGCAGAAAGGCCAAAAAATATATGAAAAAGGGGAATTTAATGGCAAAAGGTAGCTTAAATGGATGAAAAATGGCAAGAAAAGGTAAGAAAAAGGGAAAAAATTGAATAAAAGTGGCAAAAATTGAGAAAAAGTGTCAAAAAATGTTGCAAAAATTGGCAAAAAAATGGGAAAAAAAGGGATATTTAACGGTAAAAGGTAGCTTAAATGGGCCAAAAGTGGCAAAAAGGTGAAAAGGGGCAAAAATAGGATAAAAGTGGAAAAATGGGGAGAAAGTGGCAAAAAGAAGTTGCAAAATTGCCAAAAGAATATGCCACATCTGGCTCCAGAGCCCCAGGTTGAGCAACACCGAGTTAAACGCTTGGATTTATTCATAAAAGCATAAAATAGAATAAACCTTTATTGTCCTTGCAGAATACAAGAACTGTGCAACGAAATTTTGTTCTGGCTCTGTACAACAATGCAATATTAAAAAAGACAGTAGGAAACAGATTAAAAAGTTTAAATAGATAAAAAAAAATACAAATAAATGAATAGCTGCACATATAATTCCACATTGTTCAAATAGTGTGCAAGTATGAAGACTTACAGTAACAACAGTGCAAATATTGTCAAATAAATATACAAATAATATGGTCTTACACTGTAATAGTGTGTCAAGTGGAGGGTTTGTTGGATTTGTTTAGGGCAGCCACGGCCCTGGGGAAGAAGCTATTGTTCAGTCTGCTTGTGTGGGTGCGGAGGGCTCTGTAACGTTTACCTGACAGTTCAAACAGGTGATGGCACGGATGTGTGGGGTCTTTGTAGATGCTGGTTGCTTTTCTGAGGCCCCTGGTGGTGTAGATCACATCCAGCGTGGGAAGTTGAGTCCCATTTATTTTCTGTGCACTCGACACCACGCGCTGAAGTGCCTTCCTGTCCGCTGCCGAGCAGCTGCTGTACCACGATGAGATGCAGTACATGAAGATGCTCTTTATGGAGCGGTGGTAGAAGGTTACCAGCATCTGTTGTGGTAGTCCGGCCTTCTTTAGTAGAAAGAACAGTCGCTGCTGTGCCTTTTTCACTCGTGCATTGGTGTGTGTAGTCCATGTGAGGTCCTCAGATATGTGAGCTCCCAGGAACCTGACCATAGGTTGGCACGATTAAAGTCCCCTGCTACAATGAAGGCACCGTCTGGGTGGGCGTCCTGTTGCCTGCCGATAGCTGTGTGCAGCTGTGCTAGCACTAGCTTAGCATTAGCTTGCGGTGGTATATAGACAACCATGATGTAAACAACAGAAAACTCCTGCGGCAGACAGAAAGGCCTACATTTCAGCAGAAGATACTCCAGGTCTGGCGAACAGCAGCTCTCTATGGCAGTCTGGCTAGCTCTGTGGGGATGCCGCCACAGCCACTTAAGTTGCTGTGGAATAGTTTTCCATAACTTCTCTGTTAAGAAGAGCCTCACAACCGTATGTAATTGTATTGCTCTGCCCCTCACTGAGCAAAGATAGAAAAACTAAATATTAACACAAGGAAAAGCAATTGTGTACAGAGCACTGTGCTGCTGCGTCCGACTTCACCGCAAACTTTAATATCTGCTTCTCATAAAACCTTAGGTACAGACTTTCATGTTGCTGGTCAGTGGCGTGCACAGACTTTTTCAAGGGCAGGGGCGAAAAGAAAAAAAAGGGCACATACAGCGCGTTCTCGCCACTGAAGAGGGCGCTAAGTTTCGCGTGTTTTCAAGGGCATTTTAGACATGTTTATATGTTATACAAATGGCACATTATATAGCCTTAAAACAGACTAACTAGACAGACTACTCAAGTTAGTTTGTAGTTAGGATCAGCATCCACAAGAGCTGTGTAGATTCAACGTTGGACTGTGAAGAACACACAGAAATAAATAAATAAATCCCTAGGGGGTCTGGGGGTCTTCCCCCACATTTTCAGTTAAGTAGATGCCATTTCCTGTATTCTAGTGCTTTTTTTCCTGTGCATCAAGTGTGCTACGACACATTTGGAGTTAAGGAGGGAAAGCAAGTCAAAGCTCCAGCAGGCCCCAGCAGAAGGCAACATCAGATAGCGGAACTGCGTAAAGATCTGAGAGCACTTAAGAAAAGGTGGCGGACAGCAGACCAGGAGGAAAAGAAAGCCCTAAGTGAGCTAAGCTCAGTGGTGTGGAAAAATCTACTCCAGTTGCAAAGGGCGGAGATGAGCAGGAGAAGACAGAGGGAAAAGCATCGACAGAGAAAACCTTTTTCAACAGCTGCTTCACATCTGATCTTCTCGGACAGCCAAAAAGCGGAAGACTGACATGTTCCAGGGAAGAGATGGAGGAAAGCATAGAGGCAGCTCATGGCGACTCCAACAGAGACCTTCCATTGGGAGAATGTCCTTTCCCGCTTCCAACGCTCAATCCAGGCAACCCTTTTAACATGGCAGACTTCACATTTGAGGAAGTGAGCTCAGTAGTGAGACGGACCCATGAAGGTTCAGCTCCCGGTCCATCAGGCACTTCTTACAAGATCTACAAGAACTGCTCACGACTGTTGAAGAGATTGGCCACGCTTCTGCGCACACTCTGGAAGAAGAAGCAGGAACCCTGGCTTTGGACACTCGCCGAGGGCTGCTTCATCCCCAAAGAGCTGAACTCATCAGGCCTTGACCAGTTCAGAGAGATCTCCTATTAGATGTCGAGGGGAAAATCTTCTGGTCAATTATCGCCAGAAGGTTGACCACTTATCTACTTACCAATGGCTATGTCGACGTAAGTGTCCAGAAAGGAGGAGTCCCAGGTTACTCGGGATGCCTGGAACATACATCGGTGATTAGCCAGATCATAAAGGAAGCCAAGAGAAACAACAACAGTCTTGGTGGTCTGGCTAGATCTCGCCAAAGCTTACCCAAACGTACTGCACCAGATAATTCACAAGGCATTGGATTACTACCAAATACCATCAGAAGTTGTCAAGCTTGTGATGTCACACATGGACTCGCTAAGGATGAGGTTTAGCATGGGAGGTTTTACTACCAAATGGCAGAGGCTTGAAAAGGGCATCATGGCAGGATGTACAATTTCGGTTGCCTTGTTTGTGGCCGCCATGAACTTGCTACTCAAAGCAGGAGGGATGCAGTGTTGAGGGCCAATGGCAGACGACGGGACAAGGCATCCAGCCTGCAGAGCCTTTATGGACGACATCGCCGTGATGACCCCATCTATTCAGGGGACACGATGGGTTCTGAGCTCTTTGGAAAAGATGGCCACCTGGGCACGTATGCAGTTTAAACCTGGGAAATCTAGGAGCCTGTGCCTCCTGAAGGGGAGACTGTCTGAACACACCTTTAGTATCCAGGGGTCAGAGATTCCAACCATCCAGGAGCAAAGAATCCACTGTCTAGGGAAGGATTACGACAGCACCCTGAAGGACAGTGGGAACCTTAAAGGGACCACAGCCCAACTGAATGCTTGGTTAAAGAGAATCGACAACAGTTTGCTGCAGGGAAGGTTCAAGGTTTGGTGCTTCCAGCACGGCATCATACCAAGACTCCAGTGGCCATTCTTGTTGTACGACTTTCCATTAACAAAGGTGGAAGCAATAGAGAGACTGTGCAGCAGGTTCATCCGAAAATGGCTGGGTGTCCCCCCAGCTTTCAGTTCGGTCAACCTCTACAGCAAGTCTGCAAAGCTCCGGCTACCATTCTCCTCAGTTGTGGAGGAATTCAAGGCCACCAAGGCAAATGCAGCCTGGACACTGCAGCTGTCCAAGGATGAGACAGTTCAGCATGCAAGTAATGCCATCAAGTGTGGCAGAAAATGGAAGCCACAGGAAGCGGTTAAGTAGGCAGAAGCGTACTGGAGGCACCAAGAAATCATTGGCACGGTGTGTCAGGGGCACCTAGGCCTTGGCAACTACAGTACCAGGAGTTGGAGCAAGACTGACGCCAGAGGAAGAAGAGAGCTTGTGGTGCAAAAGGTCCAGAAAACAGCAGAAGAGGACCGCCGTATTGCAGTGGTGGGGCTAGCCTCCCAGGCCCGCTGGATGCAGTGGGATGAGGCACTTGAGCGGCCACTGTCTTGGAAGGAGCTCTGGGGTACTGACCAGGACAAGTTGAGTCTTCTGCTGCACGCTGTGGCCGACCTCTTGCCTACTCCAAACAACTTGAAGATTTGGGGCAAGGAAGAGGATTCATCCTGCAGCCAGTGTGGAGCTAGTCTCTGCACTCTGAACCACATCTTGAATGGATGTCAAAGGGTGCTTGCAGACGGACGCTGCAGGTGGAGGCATGACAAAGTCCTCACAGAGATTGCCAAGTGGACCAAGCTGCAGAGAGTCAATGCCAACAAACAGCAGGCACCATCACCCAGACGCATGACCTTTCATACAGAGGGCAGCAAGGTACCCAAGGCGAAGACACCAAACACCCTGCCGTCCATCCTGGATCGAGTGTCTGACTGGGAGCTGCGTGTGGACCTCAAGAAGAAGTTGGTCTTTCCGCAGGAGGTGGTGGCAACCACGCTCCGACCAGACATGATCCTTCTCTCGAGGAGTTCAAAGACCATCATCATGGCTGAATTAACAGTGCCCTTGGAAGATAGACTAGCCATCTCCCACCAGCTCAAGAAGGCCAAGTACCAGGACCTGATTGATGAGGCTGGCATCAAAGAATGGCACGCAGCCTTATTCCCAATCAAGGCTGGCTCTCGAGGCTTCCCTGCAACATCAGTGTGTTATTTCTTGCAGAAGATCGGGCTGGATCATAGGCAACTGCGGAAGGCCACTGGGGAGATAGCCACAGCAGCCGAGGCGAGCTCCAGGTGGTTGTGGCTGTCAAGGAGTCGCAGCTGGAACCCCTCTGCAGGCGAAGGCTAACTCAACCTTTGCTGCCCCACTCAGGAGAGGTGTACAGGTTAAGGGGCGAAACACCTGTGACCCTAAGATACCTGCTTAGGATGCAGAAGGGGGTCTCAGTAATGCGAGCACATTTTTTTTTTTTTTTCTCCCCCAGAGTTTCACCATGGAATCGATCTTCAACCTGCCACATCCCTAGTTGCTCCTGCAGTCTCTGCTTGTAGCAAAGCATCTTTGATGTTCAGTTCATCGACACCATATTAGCACCAGATAATCCAAACTGGTTCTGTGAGATATAGTTCTGGCTCAATATAGATCCAAAAAGGGCCCAAAATAAAAGTCATTGCAACAGTAATGTTTCATAGTATTTCTTGGTCCTAATGGTCTTCTGGAGTTAAGTGTGTTTTCTTCACCCAAGAGGGCAGATAAGTGTCTTTTCCCAACACTTTAGCATGTGTTTTGGCTCCAAAGAGGGCACTTTAGCACAAGTTTTGGCTCTCGAGGGCACTTTAGCACATGTTTTGGTTCCCAAGAGGGCACTTTAACATGTGTTTTGGCTCTCAAGGGCACTATAGCACGTGTTTTGGCTCCCAAGGAGGGTACTTTAGCACGCATTTTGGCTCTTGAGGGCACTTAGGCACACATTTTTTGGCTCCCAAGAGGGCACTTTAACACACGTTTTGGCTCCCAAGAGGGCACTTTAACGTGTGTTTTGGCTCTCAAGGGCACTTCAGCACATGTTTGGGCTCCCTCGAGGGCACTTTAACACACTTTTTGGCTCCGGAGAGAGCACTTTAACACACTTTTTGGCTCCCAAGGAGGGCACTATAGCACGCGTTTGGCTCTCGAGGGCATTTAAGCACTTGTTTTGGCTCCCAAGAGGGCACTTTAACACACGTTTTGCCTCCCGAGAGTGCACTTTAGCAAGCGTTTTCAACAATTGGGCTGTGAAGGGGGCGACTGGTTCTCCTGAGTAGGCGTGTCTGTTGAATGAGCTAAAGCCACGCCCACTCAGGAGAAATACAATCCTCTAAAATTAAAAAAAAAAGAAAAATGCTAAATTGAGGAAAGCACTCACGCCATTAGCCTTCCCCTTGACCTTTTGTTGACCTTAGAAGAGGAGACCAAGTCCGTTTTCTGTCTCAAATCTCTGTTGTGATGCTTTAAATGATCCATAGACCACTGTGCCTGATAGATTTGGTAAATTTACCTCACATGGTTTTCAACCATTCCAGAGCTCACTTGTTTGGTCTACACCAGAGTTTGAATGAGGTTTCACACCACTCCAGATGAACCGGACTCTCCGGGGAAATGGACCAGAGTTAGTTTAGAGTGAACCAGCTCTGGTGTGAAAGGAACCTAACACTTATGATTGTATATACACACATTTACATGATAAAGCCTGTCTCTGCAGAAAAAAAGCTAATTAAAGTCCCCCAAGCATGGATCTGATTAAATCCACAGGGAGAAAGCTGGTGTATATCAGTCACACGTGAATGTGCCACTCTCCCACTCTCTGCACAGCACACTGGTCCAAGTCTTGACATCAAACAAGCACACATTTTAATTGCAGTCTGAGGGGTTTAGATTTGTGGCCCGAGGAGCTCATCAACATTTAGTGATGAAAATGTGACATTTTTCTGAGATTAGCTGAAACGATGGAGGAGGCAGAAACGACGGAGCAGTGGGCTGACAAAGTGATGACTGTTGATAAAGTCTGAGGGGTTTTGCTGTCTGTCAGTTTTTAAATACATTTAAATTCCTGTGAAACAGCAGCAAAGGCTTTGTTAAACTTTTATCAACCCCATACCGGAAGTCAGAAAATCACCACCATATCTCATCTTCTAATACAGAAATCCCTTGAACTGAAAGTGCTTTTCATTTTTTCTTCATGCAACACCGCCATAGTACAAGTATATAATTTTATATTATCATAATATTATTATTATATTATATTATAGTAAAAGTATAGTATAATAGTTCAGTGGTATACCTCAGTGTACAGCTGAAAAAATGTTAAAGTGTTCACTACTTCTCTGATATAGGCAAGTCCACCACATAAGGAAATACAAGTAGACAAAAAATATGTGATTTTTCAGAATTACAAGCACAGTGATTACATAACTAATTTTAATAAATCAATTTGTGATCTAAATTCAAGTATCACGCAGCTCAGACATAATATGCCTGTGCACATTTTGTCTGCTCCACAGGTTTTCTTATCATTTCCATTGAATTACAATAATGAAACAAGAAAGAACAAGATGTGATGATCTCATACTCCTCCACCAGCTGCATATGCTCCATCTGCAAACATCATTTAACTACTATCTCAATAATAGTTCTCAAAAATGAATATAATGAACTTTATTTAGGTTGAGCATTACAAATTAAGCCAGACTTCATCTAAAGTTTACTGTACAATCTCATGAAAACTGCAGTGGTCCCCAGCATTATCAGGAGGCTCTCATTCTTTTTGTGATAAGGGGAATAGTGCGTAAAGAGAACACTATTTCCTATAAATAGTTATGTAAATGCTTAGCCTCCTCTGCCGATGATTCTTTAAAGCGGCCGCTCACAGAAAATAAATCAGAAGAAAACATTTCTTCGATCTAAAAGAAGATCCACTGTTTATGAGACCACGTCTTCAGTTTGTGCAGCGTACTCATCGCTTACCACTCTGCATGCCGGCCTGAATCCCTCTGTGACTTACAAAGACACCTCCAGCAGCCTCTCAGTGCTGTCAGCACAGAGACCGACGCTTTTTCACTAATCTATAGTGTCGAAGTCAGTGAGAGAGACCACTGGCTGCAAGATTTTTTGTAAGATTAAATAACCTCCTTGACAGTTCATGTGTGCAACATGGAAAAGGTGCATCTGTCTGTGTTCGTGTCCTTAAACGCAGTTTCACCCTTATTATTCCAGTCCGTAAAAATGACGGACAGCCTTCAAAAAAATATATATATATATATACATATATACATATATATATATATATGTATGTATGTATATGTATATAAATCGTCTGACCCAAATTATGAACTTCCATGCAGAAAGAAAATTTCAAACAATGCAGTCATAATATTCCTTATTCATATTGCACTTTATGTTAACACTCAGTGATGAAAGTAAGCACAATTTTGTTGTTTAAGCTCATTTATGTGTCTATTCATTGATTCAGTCATATACCAAAATCTATTTCAATTGAAAAATGTTGCTTCTTATGTCAAATATTGATATGCGATTAATTGAGATTAATTACAAAGTTTCTACTTACTTTTATTATTTTTTTTAATCGAGTCCCACCACTAATATTTATTTATTAATTTATTTATGAAACTGTATGTATCAATTATTTTATTTTAAATCATGGAGTACATACTTTTATTTAGCTGAGAAAATAAAAGAAAGCAGATTCTGCTTTTATGGTTCACTATCAGTTATTAGTTTAATATGGATAATTTGTTAAAAATGATTAATTAAAATCCACGTAATTCCGTTGTTTGAGCTATTTATTCCGAAAACTTGCACAATCCTTGTCTACTGTATCGAATGATGTAGAGACTTGCCTCTGGCAACATGGCGGCAACATCGGCATCTGGACTGCTAGCCAAACTCCCGTCGCATATTATGTCTGTGCAAACATGAATTTGGATCATAAATCAGTTTAGTAACATTAATAATATGTAATCGCTGTGCTTGTTAGTCTGAAAACTCACGTATTTTTCGTCTAATTGGATTTCCTTATTTGGTGGACTTATGGCGGCGACACACAGAGGAAACAACGAAGAAGACGTTCAGTTCAAGTGACTTCCAGTATTAGAAGACTAAATATGGCGGCGATTTTCCGACTTCTGGTATGGGGTTGAGGTCCTCGGCTGCATCCAGGTACTCTTGCTTTTATGTCTAAATTTGAAATATTCCCCTGGAAAACCATAAAAAGGGAAACTTTGACCTCTGAACTTACACAGTAGGTTTTTTGACAACCTCTATGTTTGTCTGTATATTTCCATTGGCCTTATTTGCAATTTTATGCCCTATTTTTTTATACCCCTTTTGTTACTTTAATCCCATTTTTGTCATAAGTTTTTGCCTCTTTTATCCGCCTTTTCGCAAATTGCCTTTTTTCCCTTTTTTGCCACTTTTTGTCCATTTAAGGTGCCTCTTGCATTACATGTCATTTTTTCCCATTTTCCCCACCTTTTTGCTGTTTTCTGCCAATTTTGGTCACTTTTCACTCATTTTCCCCCACCTTTTTTGCTGCTCACTGCCAATTTTAATTGTTTTTCACTGATTTTCCCCCAAGGTGTAGGATCCTCAAGGGGCTTGCAGTCATGTATAAACCTACTATTCAGCCCCCCTAACCAAAGCTCACAAGCAGAAACGGTTGCAGTGGGCCCAGAAATACATGAAGACTCATTTTCAAACTGTCTTGTTTACTGATGAGTGCCGTGCAACCCTGGATGATCCAGATGGAGGAGCAGTGGATGGTTGGTGGATGGCCACCATGTCCCAACAAGGCTGTGACGTCAGCAAGGAGGGGGTGGTTCTGGGCCGTAACCATGGGGAGAGAGCTGGTCGGCCCCTTTAGGGTCCCTGAAGGTGTGAAAATGACCTCAGCAATGTATCTAGAGTTTCTGACTGACCACTTTCTTCCATGGTACAAAAAGAAGAACAGTGCCTTCTGTAGCAAAATGATCTTTATGCATGACAATAAACCATCTCATGCTGCAAAGAATCCCTCTGTGTCATTGGCTGCTATGGGCATAAAAGGAGAGAAACTCATGGTGTGGCCCCCATCCTCCCCTGACCCCAACCCTACTGAGAAACTGTTGTGCAAAATAATTTAGAACAGTGCATTTTTAGTTTATTTTTGAAAAAAGTTTCATTTTTAGGTTTGTTTAATAAGATTTTAATTATACTCTAACGGTTGATGACTTAAAAATTATACTAATTATACTGTAATTTGCATCAACTATTTAGGAAAATGAGAGACAAATATCCATTTCATTATACTTTGGAACGCGTTGTAGACCCTGTCTACAACACCTGCTGTTCTCATTGCTACTAAAAGCACCATAATGCTCTTAGAGCTATCATGTTACAGAAAACTATGTTTGCAAAGTTGAACTTTATTGTTTCTAGTCTTGCAACTTTCCTCTAGTTCCTAAAGCATGTCGTTCTCGGTTTATAAGTGACGCTCTGGTTTGGATTTACTGGTCCGTGTTGCACCTCTCTCTGTGAAACAATGGTGGGTCATGGATAATCTGACAAGTTTTGGCAATGTGATATTAATAATTAGGAAAGTTTAAAACCAAGAGAAACATCCTGTGCTGGACAATTAAAATAGTGTGTGGATAATCATTATTGCTGGTTTATAACTCTGACATTGTTATGGCTGGAGGGAAACCAATTAAAGTAGCAGGACTGTGGTAGTTTTTAACAATGAGCTCAATAGAAGATGCACATTTACATTCTTATCCAATCACTTTATTCCTAAAAATAATGATGAAGAACTTGGAGTGGCTTTTTCCCATTTAAATTAGTCCTGACTCCTCTAGAATCAGACTCAGAGGAGCTGCGATGAAAATGAGAAAATTTACTTTAACAAGATTTCTTTCATCTCTGTTTACTCTCATTTTCAATTATTTTACTTTCTCCAAAGTTCTCCTTTAGAACAGAGTGAATGCAAAATAGTACAGCAGTTTTAATGTGAGGCTACTACTGTGTGTAGTGATATTGTTAGAAAGTGGAAGGAACAACAGCTCAGCCAAAGCAGAAGAGCAGGTAAAATCACCACTGCTAAGGTGCAGAAAAGTTTCAAAACACTCTGGTGATTCCATAGCTGAGTTCTGAACTTCTACAGGAGCTTCAGCAGCTGCATGCAACCCTCACATCACCAAGTCCAATGCCAAGCGTCGCGTAAAACAGGCAGACACTGGACTGTGGAGACGTGGAAGATAGGGATAATGGCGGAGGTCTGCGCTGTTACTACTTTACACCAAGAGATGGCGGACATGAGTAACTTCAATCCCCGCAGCATGTTTTTGGCGTGTTTCTATTCAAAACTTTGGAGTTTATAGAGTTTGAAAGACGCACAACCGGTCGAGGAGACGAGTCGGAGCGCAACAGAGAGAAGGACAGCGAATTGTAGCGAGAATACTCACAATGCTGGGAGGAATAGAGGAATATTCACCCTCTGCCATGACTTCCAGTCGTCCGGTGAGACCATGGGTGCATCTGTTGGCACCCATAGTGAAGCCAATGCTTTGCCTCACCGTGTTTCCACCCCACTGAGGAGGGAGTAATCGGTGAATGCCGTGGTGGGGGGCACATGGAGACGGATCCAGGATTTATTTTAAAGGATTCTTCACTATTGGGAGATAGGGCTAATGGTGGAGGTCTGCGCTCTCCGAGTGTTTTTATAGTTTTACCTTGTTTTACTGTGAAAGTGGGTAAAATTAAATGTTTGATCAATATTCAAACTAATTTATCTACTTTTTTGCAGTAAATGGCTGCTTTTCCCATGATAATGAAGTGATTTCAATCTTCATGCTTCAGCATACCAAAACATTCTGGACAATGCTATACTTCCAACTGTGTGGCATCAGTTTGGGGAAGGCCCTTTTCTTTTCCAACATGTCTGTAGAATTATAGAGAAGTCACAGTGGTATAGACAGTGGCATATATGTGATTTTAGTCAGTTTTTTAACAGTATAATAGTTTTATTAACATCCATGGCATGAACCAGTTTTTATTGTCATTGTGAGCCTCATCTCTGCTAAAAGGTTTTCATTATTTTTCATTATTGTAGGTTTCCTGTAGGAATTATAAGATAAAACTGGTGATTCCATCATTACTTCTCCAGTATTCATGTTTGCTGCTTTTAGCACTTTTTTGCCACTTTAAGTCAATTTTTACATTTTATGAATTTTTGCTGCTTTCTGCCATCATTGACACTTTTCTCCAATTCTATTCACTTCTTCTTGGCAATGTTTTGGCATATGCCAGTCTTGTGACATCCCATTCTTAATCCATAGGGTTTAATATGACGTCAGTCCACCCCTTGCAGCTATAACAGCTTCAACTCTTCTGGGAAGGCTTTCCACAAGGTTTAGGAGTGTGTTTATGGGAATTTTTGACCATTCTTCCAGAAGCGCATTTGTGAGGTCACACACTGATGTTGGACGAATAATCCCCCCTCCACCAAACTTTACACTTGGCACAATGCAGTCAGACAAGTACCGTTCTCCTGGCAACCCAGCAACACCCAGACTCGTCCATCAGATTGCTAGATGGAAAAGCATGATTGGTCACTCCAGAGAAGGCGTCTCCACTGCTCTAGAGTCCAGTGGCGGCGTGCTTTACACCACTGCATCCATTGCACTTGGTGATGTTTGGCTTGGATGCAGCTGCTCAGCCATGGAAACCCATTCATGAAGCTCTCTACCACTGTTCTTGAGCTAATCTGAAGGCCACATGAAGTTTGGAGGTCTGTAGCCATTGACTCTGCAGAAAGTTGGTGACCTCTGCACACTATGCGCCTCAGCATCCGCTGACCCCGCTCTGTCATTTCACGTGGCCTACCACTTGGTGGCTGAGTTGCTGTCGTTCCCAATGGCTTCCACTTTGTTATAATACCACTGACAGTTTACTGTGTAATATTTATGATCCAGGAAATTTCAGCACTGGACTTGTTGCACAGGTGGCATCCTATCACATTACCACGCTGGAATTCACTGAGCTCCTGAGAGCGAGCCATTCTTTCACCAATGTTTGTAGAAACAGTCTGCATGCCTAGGTGATGATTTTATACACCTGTGGACATGGAAGTGATTGGAACACCTGATTTACATTATTTGGATGGGTGAGTGAATACTTTTGGCTATAAAGTGTATTTCTATATTCATCCCTCAGTGGTAGAAGTTTGGACACCCCTGTCCTTGGCTCTCTCTATAGAAGACGATTTTATAACTGAGTGTGACGCAGATCTAACTTTGTCCAGTAGTAACCACTTAGCTTTTCTCCAGTCTTTAAGTCTTTAACTTGTTTTTTCCATGAATTATGCTCAGAGGACCTCCCTGTCAGCGAGGTCAGCAGGAGTGTATATGCAGATCAATAACGCTTCCATAGAGCTGTTCTCTTTGTTCACAGGGACATAAAGAGAATAATAATGAAGGATTCATCTGAAAGATGAGATTAAAGATAACAGCACGCAGACCGAGCATACTCAGCCTGTTATCATGTTTGACTTTTGGCCCAGAGGGAGTGGAATCGTCTCAGCTAATGATTTCTATTCCGTGGAAAAAATTCCAGTCACACTCTGTGTCTCATGGGGACTTATTTGACTTCTCAGTGACCAAAACAACACAACTAATAAAAGACTCCAATATAGAAAAGATCCGACAGGAAACACAAACAATCCCTTCATTTAGAACCCTCAGGGAGGGCGCTATGTTTCATTTATCTGCTTTGTTTCCATGTTTTTAAGATCCATGTGGGTTCAAGCCTGGCAGGGAATTCTGCCACAGAGTTGATTAATGTCATACTTGTTTTTCCCTGTCAATCCGGTCTGCTTTGTCTCACAGGAGGATTAACCAGGATTCTACTGTTCAGTGTTTCTTTTTTACAGAGATCATTACAGCTGTCGCTCCACCACTCACATATATTACACGCTTTAATCAATAATTAACTTAATGTCAAGGTTATTAGAAAGAAGGCAGTCAATAACGTCTCCTTAAAGCACGGGTTCTCAACCTTTTCAGCCAGCGACCCCCAAAATAAAGGTGCCAGAGGCCGGGGACCCCCACGGTACCTGAAGATGGTCCACATTCAAGAATAGTCCATTTTCCCCCATTAGGGGGGAAAAACAGGAGAGCTTTCTGAGGCCCGGCCAAACTGGGAGCCAGCAAAATCATGGTCCATTGTACAGTGAAGCTGTGGTATTTTATATTTATCCTGAATGATAACCACTCTTATCAAAGAAACAAATACTATTTCATTTATGTAGTAAGTAGCCCTCTTAAAAATGTTAAAAACAGAATTAAAATACTTTAAAATACTTTAAAAATAGCTAGAATGGGTTAATAATGGCAATAAATGGTGGTAAAGGTGGTAAAATTGGATTTTAAAAGTAGCAGCAAAATAACCAAAAAGAGGCAAAAATAGGTTAAAATGCAAAAATGAGCATATTCAGTGGTAAAAGGGGATTCAAAAGTGGCTGAAATTGTGTTAAAGTGGCAAAAATAGGTGGAAATTTGGTGAAATGGGATGAAAATTTATATGGGCAAAAAATTGTCAGGAACTGGCAAAAATGGGCACGTCAGATTGTGAAATGTGTTTTGAAAAGTGGTAAAAGGGGTTAACAGTGGCAATAATTTGTCAACAGAGCCAACAATAAGCAGAGAGTTTCAAGATTTGGTTTAGAAGTGAAAAAAACAGGCAGGAAAAAAAGTGGTGCAAAGGGTTTAAAATTGACAAACAATGGGTTTTAAGTGGCAACAATGAGTTAAAATTGATAACACTGGTGGGAAAAAGTGACGACAACTGGTTAAAATTTTGCAAAATTGGTGTAAAGTATCACCAATGTCATTTAAAAAATGTTCTTAGTTTTTTGAAGGCATCTGGAGACCCCTCTCAGTTTCTTGCGACCCCCAATGGTGTCCCGACCCCAACGTTGAGACCCCTGCCCTAAAGCACGGGTGTCAAACTCAAGGCCTGGGGGCCAAATCGGTCCACCCGGCCCACCAGATCATATCCTGTTCTTATTATAACTGGCCCTAAAATATGAGCTCTGCAGATTTACCACAGAATAAAAATGTAAACTTAGCCATGATGATATCAAAAATCCCTTAGTCATAAAAATGTGAAAAAATAAAGAATAAAAATAATTAGAAAAAAGAAACACGGGAAAGGAAATTAATTTGTGTTTTCATTTTTATACTTTCTAATTTGCATCGCACATCTATGACGTCAGTCTATTATTTATACTTTTATTTCATATTTTAACCTTTTATATTTATTATTTAGACTTTTATCTCGTATTTTGACCATTTTCAATTTATTATTTTGACTTTTTGTTTCATATTTTGACTTTGTCAATTTATTATTTTCACTTCATCTCATGTTTTTAACAACTTTTTAAGAATTTTTTCTTATTTTTGTCACCTTTGCCACTTTTCTCCCATTCTAAAAACTATAGATATATATTTTTTTAAATATATTTTACTTATATTTATATTTTTTTTATTTTATTGCTTTTTTAAAATTTTCAATTATTTTCCATTTTTGGCATTTTCACAGATTTTTGCCACTAAGTTTTTTCCCACTTCCACCATTTTTTCCATTTTAAGTCCATTTTCAATACAAGAACTTTATTTATCCCCAAAGGGAAATTCAGTCATCTGGGATTCTCATCTGTTTACTTTAGAATTATAAAGTCTAATAGCTGATGGTATGAAAGATTTTCTAAATCTTTCTGTGGTCTTATCTTCTATTGTATTTTTTTTTTCCATTTAAAGTCCATTTTCAGTTCTTTTGACCCCTTTTGCCACTTTTAATCAAATTTCATCACAGCCCATTGTCTCATTTCTTTGCTTTTTTTGTTGCTTTCTGCTCTTTGTTGCCACTTCTAACCTATTTTTGCTACTTCTTTTTGGCATTTCTAGCATTGTTTTTTGACATTTCACTCATTTTTCAGCTATTTTAGCCACTTTTTTGCTGCTTTTACTCTCTTTTTTTTGGCATGTTTATCTGATTTTTGCCATTATTTTGACACTTTTTGCTTGTTTTTGCCACTTTTTTGCATTTTTACATAACTATGTACTTGTTTTTCATTTAATTTAAAAATTTCTCAACTTTTGTCTGCCACCCTGATGTTTGTGTACATTATGAAGTCTGATGTAACTTTCCTGACAGTTTAGTTCGCTGTGCCCCTCCTCATCTTCAACCGTAATTATGTATTATAAAAAAGGCTGTTTTGTACTACAGCATGAAAAATCAAACTCATTTCTTTTTCCTCTATAATGGGCAGCCTTGTGTACCTTTCTCACACAAACACAGATCAATAAAGACACACTTTCTCTCACACACTCAGTCTTCTGTGTGTGAATAATTATACCTCTAAGAACACAATGAGACATAATGAGAACATACAGATTATATGAATCCCTCCATCCACCTCTTTTCTTTCATTTATCTGGGGTCAGGTCGCCACAGACTGACCCACAGTCAGCTCCTCCTCTGAGACATCGACGGGCCTGATGGGATATATAACTCCTCCAGCTCTCCTCCCTTCGAGGAACAATCATCGGCCTTTTCATATCAACAGAACAGAATTAGAATGGAAGAGGAAACTCCCACACTCCCCTCAGAAGGGTGAAGAGTTGGTCCGCCGTCCCATGGCCAGGACAGAATTATTATTGTTCCTCCAGAGGTTTAACATTCGGGTGGAGCCTCCTCTCCTACAAACGTTCCCAGGAAGGCAGAGTAGATGGTGATTCTGATAGAAAGAGCAGATCATACCTCTGCTTTTTCTCTGGGACCTGCAGTCTCTCTCCGGTACCCTACGGCTAGGCTACAGTCCCAGACCTTTATGTGATGTTAAAAAGGTGGGTGAACCCTCAGCATCTCAGGACAATCTGCCCCTAAACCTGACACCCTGCCTGAATTTGTTGACAGATCTGAGGAAGACTACAGAAACATCTCTGCTGCTCTGAAAGTTCCCAAGAGCACCATGGGCTCCAGGATTATCACATGGAAGAGGTTTGGACCAACCAGGACTCTTCCAAGAGCTGTTCACCCGGCCACATAGAACCACTGAGAGGAAGAGAGTCTTAGTGAGAGAGGAGGCTGAGATGGTCTCTCTGACTGAGCTGCAGAGATCCTGTGTGGGGATGGGACGAGGTTCCAGCAGGACAAGCATCACTGCAGCCCTCCACTGATCTGGGCTTTATAGCAGAGTGACGAGGCTCTCCTAACTGCAAAACACATGAAAGCCTGCTAGGAGTTTACAAAAAAAACACTAAATGTGTTCTTCATGTGTTTAACCTGAGGACAGACAGAAAGAAAGTGGCAAAAAGTTTCAGATTGGTGGCAAAAATAGGGGTGGACTGAACATGGCAAAAAAAATGATTAATAGTGTCAAAAATTGACAAAAGGCATTAAACATGAGATAGAGCCATAAAGAAGTCATGAAAATTAGCAAAAAGGGCCAGAAAAGTGGGGAAAAAAATAATAAAATGAAGAAAAAGGGCCAAAAAGAAGTGGCCCAATTTGGCCAAAGTGGCAAAAAATGGTCCTAATGTGGCAAAAATTGGTTAAATGTGGCAAAACTGAGTGAAAAGTGGCACAAATGGGCAAGAACTGAGAAAAATGACCTGAAAGACGCAAAAAAAAAAGAAAAAAAATGATTAACAGTTGCAAAATATTGGCATAAATGGAAATAAAGCATTTAACATGGGAAAAAGGGCCAAAAAGAAGTGGCAAAAAAGTGGATCAAATTGGTTAATAGCGGCAAAATTTAGTGAAAATTGGAATAAAAGTGACAAAAAGAAGTGGCAAACGAGCAAAAACAGGTAAAAGTGGACTGAAAGTGGAAAGAATCATTAAAAACTGGCAGAAAAAAAAGTTCAAAAAGCAGCAAAAATGGGATAGAAGGCCAAAAAGAAAAGGAAAAAATGACCGAATGTTGCAGAAATTGTTTAATAGTGCCACAATTAAGTGAAAATTGAACAAAAGTACCAAAAAGAAGTGGAAACATAAGAGAAAGAGGTCAAAATGGGCTGAAAGTGGCAAAAATTACCAAAAAAAGCAGCAAAAATGGGACATGTGCCACAAAGAAGGGGCAAAAGTGACAAAAATGGGAAAAAGTGGGAGAAAATGGGCTGATAGTAGCAAAAAAATGGTTAAAAGTGTCAAAATAGTTGCAGAAATGATCAAAAAGCATTGAACATGGGATAAAGGGCCAAAAAGAAGAGGCACAAATGGGCAAAAAAAAATGGACTAAATATGGCAAAACTTGTTTAAAAGTGGCAAAATTGAGTGAAGAATTGATTAAAAGTGCCAAAAAGAAGTGGCAAACATGAGCAAAGAGAGGTAGATAAACACTGAAAGTGACAAGAATGCACAAAAATGGTGAAAAAGCAGCAAAAAAGGATAGAGGTTCAAAAAGAAGAGGCAAAAATGAGCAAAAAGCAGCAGAAATGGGCGAGAACTGGGAGAAATGGACTGAAAGATGCAAACATTGGTTGTAAGTGTCAAAAATGGACGGACATATGGGCAAAAACTGAATAAAAGTGCCCAAAAAAGTGTCAAAAATTGGAAAAAAGTGGCAGAAAGCAGGAAAGTGGTAAAAATGTTGATGATGGGGTACTGAGTGTCCATCAATGAGAATAAAAATGATCTTTTTTCAGCTGTAGCATCAGGCTGAAACATACCAGCGCTTTAAAAAGTGACGGGCGTCTGAATACTGCCTGAACGCTCTGCAGCCTGTGGACTTCCAGCATGATCAACCATGACTGCTGCGTTCAAAGACCTGCAGGTAAAGTCAAGCGTTTCAAACTTCTTGTGTAAAGAGTCCACTCCGCCCTCGCTCACCTGCTCAGAGTAAATGTCAGCGTTCTGTCTGGATGATTAAGCCCATCATCTTTACTCCATCTCATCCCAGAGACAGTCATCAGTGTTGTTAGGCCGTACCGTCTCCATGATTTACTGGGAATGTTTAACCACCCAAAGGTGTCTCTGAATCGCTCATAGCTGTCTATGACTGTAGCCTTCTTATAACAGGAGTTATCGAGCTCTTTTCTGTTCTTTTATAAAGTCAAATGAAGCTCGATGAAGAGTCCTACCTTCCTCATGATGAATACTTCTGCCACAGCTCTAACTGTACGTGTGACAGCTTAATAAAGAGAGCGATATATCTGCTGTCAGGGTTGATTTTTTTCTTCCAGACTATTGATCGTGCACACCAATAGGACATTGAGATAATGATATAATGGTATGAGTGATGGGGTAATTGTGTGAGAACAGAAGCAAACATTCATCATAAAAACTCTCAGCTGGAGACGAGTCGTCAATTCATGCTGCTAATTATAGTAATAATCATTTCAGGAACCCTGACGATCATTTCTACGGCAGACGCTCACATCCAAACCCTCTGCATCACTTTTTCTGACTGCAGTCATCACATAAACCTCAGAAAATCTACTTTTACCGGAGAGCTGTGGTTCACCGTCACATCCATGATTGTTCCTCAGATGTGAGAGCAGTCATGTTGTGCTGATTTGGATCAATGAACGTTAAACATGTAGAGCGTTTCTCACTCATTAGAATCTCATTTAACACTCATGACTAATCCAGGCATGAAGATCAAACATGCGTCCTGCCAGAGACAGAAATAGGCCAACAGGCGCTGAATAATCTGCTTATTTGGTGGAAGAAGACAGATATTTAGCCTCTAACCTGAACTGATCAACCAGAGAGAGATATTCATTTATCGGTGTTGTCCCTTCATGTAGCTGTGGATCACAGACCAACTGAAGGCTGGAGGCTCCAGCCTCACTTCCTGTAGTCAAAGTTTTATGCCTCTGAAACTTTTTTTTGTTATGAGGAAAGGCAGAAAGAAAGTGGCAAAATTAAGTGAAAAAAATAGACCCAAAAGTGGGCAAAAATGTTATAAAAGTGCCAAATAGAAGTGGCAAAAATGGCATTAAAAAGCATTAAACATGGGCCAAAAAGAAGTCATGAAAATGAGTAAAAAGTGCCACAAAAATAGGGGGAAAATGGGAAAAAGTGCCAAAGAGAGTGGGACAAATGGGCAAAAGTGGCAAAAAAGTGGATCAAAATGGTTAATGGTGGCAAAATTGAATGAAAATTGGAATAAAAGTGACAAAAAGAAGTGGTAAACATGAGCAAAAAGAGGAACAAATGGACTGAAAGTGACAAGAATTGTTAAAAACTATCAAAAATGTTCAAAAAGCAGTAAAAATGGGATAGAGGGCCAAAAAGTAGAGGCAAAAATGAGTGAAACATGACATAAATGGGCAAGAACAGGGGAAAAATGACTGAAAGTAGGGAAAAAAAAGGTCAGAAGTGTCAAAATAGTGGCAAAAATGAACAAAAGTGGATAAAATTGGGATAAAGGACCAAAAAGAAGGGTTGAAAATTAGCAAAAAAATTTGCCAGAATAGTGGCAAAAATGGGGGTAATGTAGGGGAAAAAGCAAAAAAAGAAGTGGCACAAATGGGCAAAAGCGGAAAAAATACACCGCATGTGGTAAAAAAGCCTTTAAAGTGGCAAAATTGAGTGAAAATTTGTATAAAAGGGCCATGAAGAAGTGGCAAAAATAAGCAAAAAGTGGTAAAAATGTGCTGTAAGTGGCAAGAAGTGTTAAAAAGTTTCAAAATGGTCAAAAAACCCGCAAAAAGGGATGAAGGGCCAAAAAGAAGAGGCAAAACAAGTAAAAAGTGGCAAAAATTGGCCAAACCTGGGAAAACATGGACTGAAAGTGGCCAAAAAATTGCTTAAAAGTGTCATAAAGTGTCAAAAATGTACAAAAACCAATAAACATAAGATACAGGGCCATAAAGAAGTGGTTAAAATTATCAAAAAGTGCCAGAACAGTAAAAAAATGGGAGAAAAAGGGCCAAAGAGAAGTGGCACGATTGGGCAAAAGTGGAAAAAAGTGGATCAAATTGGTTGTTGGTGGCAAAATTGAATGAACATTGGAATAAAAGTGACAAAACAAAGTGGTAAACATGAGCAAAAAGAGGTACAAATGGACTGAAAGTGACAAGAATCACTAAAAACTATCAAAAATGTTCAAAAAGCAGTAAAAATGGGATAGAGGGCCAAAAAGAAGAGGCACAGATGGGAAAAAGTGGGGAAAAAAATGGGCTGCATGTGGTAAAAATTGGTTAAAAGTGGCAAAATTGAGAGAAAAATTGATGGCGGGAAGAGGTGATATGAAAAGTCCTGCAGGTCTTTAGATGAAGTTCTGGGTTCTTCTGTGACCTCCTGGATGAATCATTTTTGTTGGCCGACCTCTCCTGGGAAGGTTCACCACTATTCCCAGTTTTCTCCATTTGTGGATAATGGCTCTGACTTCGGCTGGCTGGAGTCCCAAAATCATTCAAGAACAGTATTTTGTGTTAACTCTGGTTATCTTTAACTTATAGTAAAACCTGTTTAAGGATCTGAAACATCTAAGGTTGACAGATCTATAAAAAAGAGAAATCAGGAAGGGTTAAAAGCACTCGACTATTCTCTCAACATATTTCATCTGTAAACCTCTCTTTTCCTAACACAGCTCCTCCCTAGCAGCTCTGTGTGTTGTCCTAAAGCCTCACTTTGTTTGATGTGTTTTCATTTTAATTCCTGTGTTATATTTGGGAAAGGTTGAAGTGCAGCACTGTTGGTTTGTTGGTAAATGTCTGTGCGTGTATTTACCACGGTGCTGTTTCCTCACATCGACCAGTTTGAGAACAGCTTTGACGAGAACAACAAGCTCCTATCTTCTCCGGCTTATTTCTTGTGTTTAACAGAGAACTCTGCTTGTTAAAATGTTCCCCACACAGTTTATTAACCACACTAAAACAAAGTTTTGATTTCAGGGATTCATTTCTCACATAATGAGGGAGAAAAGCGGCTAAAAGTGCCTTTACTGGTTCACAAGTGATCGTGCAGCGAAACCCATGATGGCCACTTTAAACAGCTTTTCTTCCTCATGATGTGAAACTCATGAATGAAACCAAAGCGCTGGTCTAGTAAACAGTAGGGAGTCAGTTTTTACTGAGCAGCAGAGCTGAGCAGCACTGGTTTTACTTTGTTTTGATGAGGAGCCTCCAAAAACAGATATGATCGTAAAATCATCGTTAGAGGGTTTTAGTGAATTGAGGTCACCAGAGCCTGTGAGGAGTCCATGAGCCAGGAACTCAAACTGCCAGCGTGTGAATAGACGTGAATGAATGGAGTCCGAAGATTTGAAAACCATAAAAGTCCAAACCCAGTATTTTATTAAACAGAATAGAACTTTAGCCTGAGGCTGGAAGAGCCAAAAACTGTGAGGAAAAATATCACTGATATACAGTAACATACCTTGCATATCAATGCGAGACAACATGAGTTTAAAAACACTTTAATTCTTTCTGGGTGTAGATCAGTGATGAGAAACCGTGAGGCTTATCAGCAACCCTCTTAACTCTTGTTATGTGAAATGTAGATAAACTTTATAGGTGCTTGGTGGTTATTTTAGGAGCTGAAGTAGCCTGTAGAGCTATTATAAGCTTCCTGTGAAGTTAAACAGCTACACTATATTGCCAAAAGTATTCACTCACCCATCCAAATAATATAAATCAGGTGTTCCAATCACTTCCATGCCCACAGGTGTATAAAATCATCACCTAGGCATGCAGACTGTTTCTACAAACATCTGTGAAAGAATGGCTCGCTCTCAGGAGCTCAGTGAATTCCAGCGTGGTACTGTGATAGGATGCCACCTGTGCAACAAGTCCAGTGCTGAAATTTCCTGGATCATAAATATTCCACAGTAAACTGTCAGTGGTATTATAACAAAGTGGAAGCCATTGGGAACGACAGCAACTCAGCCACCAAGTGGTAGGCCACGTAAAATGACGGAGCGGGGTCAGCAGATGCTGAGGCGCATAGTACACAGAGGTGGCCAACTTTCTGCAGAGTCAATGGCTACAGACCTCCAAACTTCATGTGGCCTTCAGATTAGCTCAAGAACAGTGGTAGAGAGCTTCATGAATGGGTTTCCATGGCCGAGCAGCTGCATCCAAGCCATACATCCCCAAGTGCAATGGATGCAGTGGTGTAAAGCACGCCGCCACTGGACTCCAGAGCAGTGGAGACGTGTTCTCTGGAGTGACAAATCACTTTTCTCCATCTGACAATCTGATGGACCAGTCTGGGTTTGGCGGTGGCCAGGAGAACGGTCCTTGTCTGACTGCATTGTGCCAAGTGTAAAGTTTGGTGGAGGGGGGATTATGGTGTGGGCTTGCTCTTCAGGAGCTGGGCTTGGCCCCTTAGTTTCAGTGAAAGGAACTCTGAATGCTTCAGCATACCAAGAGATTCTGGACAATTCCATGCTCCCAACTTTGTGGGAACAGTTTGGGCATGGCCCCTTCCTGTTCCAACATGACTGTGCACCAGTGCACAAAGCAAGGTCCATAAAGACATGGATGAGAGAGTTTGGTGTGGATCAACTTGACTGGCCTGCACAGAGTCCTGACCTCAACCCCATAGAACACCTTTGGGATGAATTAGAGCGGAGACTGAGAGCCAGGCCTTCTGGTCCAACATCAGTGTGTGACCTCACAAATGTGCTTCTGGAAGAATGGTCAAAAATTCCCACAAACATACTCCTAAACCTTGTGGAAAGCCTTCCCAGAAGAGTTGAAGCTGTTATGGCTGCAAAGGGTGGACCATCATCATTTTAAACCCTATGGATTAAGAATGGGATGTCACTTAAGTTCATATGAGAGTCAAAGCAGGTGAGCGAATACTTTTGGCAATATAGTGTAGATGAGCTCTCCATTAAATCACAACATGTAAATTAACCCCAACAAATGCCTTTGTCTGTTTAAAAGCACACAGTTCCTTTATGATAATAGTTGATTATCATTTCTCATATTAAATCAGGGAAAAGAGAAGAACTTCATCTTGATGTAGCTTAGTTTACGTGAAAGAACAGTTCTTAAACTATAAATCACTGCCAGTGCTCCTGGTCTCTTCCATCTGTGTGAAGCTTAAAAGATTCTCTGATTGAGAAAAGGGAAGCCAGCATTTTAAAAGCTCATTGATTCTGGCAATAGAATAAGTCCTGAGTCTGCACAGGGATTAAATATCGCCAAAAAGCCGGCTAAATTCCATACATCCAGTTTTATGGAACGCTCAGCTCACTGGCTGCTTTCCTCAGTCAACCTCTGACTACTCTGTTGTGTTTTGATCCTAATTTAAGGTAAGTTTCTGAGGTTTTCACTGATGCATGTAAATCATCATTCATCCTAAGATAAGGGCAAGAAGAGGGACCATCGTCCAGCAGTCTGCATTGAGAATTAAAGTCTTCAGTCTTAAATGTACTGCTCTTAACCAACACAAGAAAATTTTTCTGTTCTGCAGAAAAGCCCCGCTCACGTTGGCAGTAAAAAGCACAGCATCACTGGCAGGAAGTGAACACAGATGATGAAAATAAACAGAAACGTTTTTAAGTAGAGCATAAAAGGCACTGAAGCTTAGAAAACAGAAAAGCTGTTTCACTCCATTCCAAATCTATAATTCTCTCTAGAAAAGGACTGATTAGAGGCAGAGGTTGGTCAGCACACTGTCGTTAAAAGCTGCTCCTATAGATAATTGCTGTCAAAGGTGTGAAATAAGAATGAAAAACAGAGCATCAGGCCAGATGAGTCCTCCAGGTGGCAACTGAGGACAAACTGAGATATGTAGCTAAAGATAGGATTCTGAGTTATTAGAGAGGAATATGAGATTTTTATCCTCACCAAATAAAGTTTAGCTGAACAATTCTTATATATTTTTACTCATCTGACCTTATTTACACCTCAACAATCCTTAAAATCATACCTCACTGTGTTTTTCAAGAGTCCTCCAAACAAAATGCCACAATTCCATCCATCGATTTTCTTCTGCTGTTCTGATGTGAACTGCCTCCCACCCTCATAGATCTTTAGCTTGAGGATGCTCCAAAGGTTCTCAGCAGGCTTAAAGGTCAGGGGAGGATGGGGGCCACACCATGAGTTTCTCTCCTTTTATGCCCATAGCAGCCAATGACACAGAGGGATTCTTTGCAGCATGAGATGGAGCATTGTCATGTATGAAGATCATTTTGCTGCAGAGGGCACGGTTCTTCTTTTTGTACCATGGAAGAAAGTGGTCAGTCAGAAACTCTGTATACTATGCCGAGGTCATTTTCACACCTTCAGGGACCCTAAAGGGGCCTACCAGCTCTCTCCCCATGATTCTGGCCCAAAACATGACTCCGCCCCCTCCTTGCTGTCGTCACAGCCTTGTTGGGACATGGTGGCCATCCACCAACCATCCACTACTCCTCCATCTGGACCATCCAGGGTTGCACAGCACTCATCAGTAAACAAGACTGTTTGAAAATGAGTCTTCATGTATTTCTGGGCCCACTGCAACCGTTTCTGCTTGTGAGCATTGGTTAGGGGGGGGCTGAATAGTAGGTTCATACACGACTGCAAGCCTCTGGAGGATCCTACACCTTGAGGTTGGTGGGACTCCAGAGGCACCAGCAGCTTAAAATGCCTGTTTGCTGCTTTGTAATGGCATTTTAGCATCTGCTCTCTTAATCCCATGAATTTGTCCATCAGAAACCTTCCTCATTATGTCTTTATCTGCACCAACCCGTCTGTGCTCTGAATCAGACACTAATTTTTTCACGGTACGATGATCACACTGAAGTTTTCCTGAAATATCTCATGTTTTCATACCTTGTCTACGACATTGTATTTTTTGAGTCTTCTCAGCAGCAGAGATCCTTTTTCTTTCCCATATTGCTGAAACCTGTGTCCTGCTTAATAATGTGGAACGTCCTTCTTAAGTAGTTTTCCTTTAATTGGGCTCACCTGGCAAACTAATGATCACAGGTGTCTGAGATGGATTTTAGTGATCCAATGAGTCCTAAAACAAAACCATCCATGAGTTTAACTGAAAAACAAAAAAAAAGAAAGTTTGTGACACTAAAATCCAATTTGCAGAGTCATTTTGGAACGTGGTGTATGCTGGACTTTTAGGGGGGGTTTTGGGTCTTATTTCACTGTTGATGTCTTTTGTCTTTTTTTTTTCTTTTTGAGACTCTGAATCTGAACTAATTTTGTCTCAGATTTAACTTTCTCTTGTTGTTCTGGAACAATCTCTGACCACTGTGGGTTGTATTTTGTATTTTAAGAGTCTTATGCCCGTTCAGTGGTGTTTAATTGTCACTGCTGAGTGTCTGGTGTGAAAACAGTGTTTGATTCTGAGCAAAAAAAAAAAAACAGTTTTGATGTGATTGTTTGATTTTGTCAGAAAAATACTTGGGAGTTTAGAAAGGTTGAAAAATGTTTTTTGCAGATAATTGTGAGGAAAGGGTGGAAGGTTTCATGAATCATCATCATTTTGTTTTTTTATATTGATCAGACTATTGACACTGTTCATCCTACTGATTAGGACTAATATCATTTCAGTCTATGAATAATTCTGTTAGTTTAATTAACATTTCATTAATGAATCCTCTCATTCAGTCATCATTACTGTAGGATGCTTGTTGCAAGGCTCCCTGGGAGATTTTAGTTCTGCTGTGTTGAACAGAGAAAGTGAAAGCATGTTGTTTTATAAGGATGACTGTGCTTCCTTTATCAGGTTATGCTGCCACCTGTAGGAAGTCTGGGTAAACTACAGAGCTAAGTAGATGGACCAACCACTAACCCAGCTGCTTTAAGTAAATATGATCACCGTCAGTGTCGTGGATTTCACTCATAGATCATCAGGACATTTCTATGCTAGATTAAGAGTTTTCCGTCCTCTCTGGGATGTTCGAAAAAAAAAGAAGTTTATCATCAGACGTGGGATTATCCAAAGAGGAATACAAATGTCTCTATCTGTCCTCTAATCAAAAAACACTCAGACTTATAAACGAGCCGTTACCCTGCAGCTCTTATGGAGGGATTAGGCACAGATTACTGGCTGATTTAGGAGCTGTCTGCATGATTCAGGAAGGATGGCGGGTTTAATCAAATCAGTCCTTTTAGAGAAAGTTGTTTGAACTCTTAAGTGTGTTCCTTTTCTTGACTGCTGTGACTACAAACACAGCGCTCAGTTTATCACTAAAACCAGAGGAAATTCACTTCGCTTTGAGTTGAAAACTGGCACTTCAAGCACGTCTGAACATTTCTGGTAAACCGCTGCTGAAAGCAGCAGAGTCTGACTGAAGGCTCTGACTCTGCTTCTTTAGGTCAGGATGGACACGTTGACCAGTGTTTGATTTTTACACAAATCACAAGACTTTAGAGAAAAATACAGGTTAAATAAAGTGGTGGAGATTTTATTTTAGCAGAATGACATTTGAAAAGAATCAGCCTAGAGTAAAACAGCTGTAAAGGGTTCTCTCTGCCAGTGCTTCTCAATCTTTTCAGATCCTGACCCCCAGAATTAAGGCGCAGAGTCCGAGGACCCCCACTGTACCTGGAGGTTGGAATAGTGCAGACAAGGCTGTCCATAAGGGGGGGTAAAGGGGGAGGTCTCTGGGACCCAGCCAAACTGGGGGCTCAAGGAGTTTAGCAAAACCATGGTCCACTGTGAAGTTAAGGTGTGAAACCCATATTTTACATTTGGCCTGAATAATAACCACTCTGATCAAAGAAACAAATATCTCTGTTTACTCATTTGTGTAGTGAACAGCCTTCTCTAAAAAAAAAAATAAAATAAAAAAGTTAAAAGCATTTTAAAAAATTGCTAAAATTGCCTTAACTGAGTCAGTGGGGTCTGCAGGTCTTTGGATGTGGTTCTGGGTTCTCTTTTGAGCTCCTGGATGAGTTTTCGTTGCACTCCTGGAGTCACAGTTTTCCCAATTTGGTTGATGAAGGCAAAAATGGAGGTGAAATTAAATTACTAAAGAATATATTTGGGTCAAGTTGCAAAAACAGGCACAAAAAGTGGTAAGAATGAATGTTAGATCATCACAAATATTATTAGACAAAGATAACCTGGGAAATTATGAAATGCACTTCTCAAATGATGTTGTCATTTATTAAGGAGAAAAGCCTCCAACCCTCCCTGGTCCTGTGTGAAAAAATAATACACTCCTGCAGAATAGTTGTAGTTCAGCCACATTGGAGGGTTTTCCATACAGCCTGTTTAAGATCATACCAGAGCCTCTAAATCAGGATTAAGTCCAGACTTTGACTAGACCTGGTAGAGAGCAGAATTCATGGTTCCACCAGTCACAGCAACTAGTCCAGGTCCTGGTCCAGACCATCACACTGCCACCACCATGTTTGACTGTTGATGATGTTCTTTTTATCAAATGCTGTGTTATTTTTACTCCAGATGTAACGGGCCGCACACCTCCAGAAAGTTCTACTTCTGTCCGGTCAGTCCACAGAATATTTCTCCAGAAGTCTTGAGGATCATCAGGATGTTTTTAGATAAATGTGAGACGAGCCTTTGTGTTCTTTTTTGTCAGCAGTGGTTTTGGCCTTGGAACTCTCCCATGATGCCATTGTTGCCCAGTGTCTTTCTGATGGTTGAGTCATGAACTCTGACCTTAACTGAGGCCAGTGAGGCCTGCAGGTCTCTGGATGTGGTTCTGGGTTCTTCTGTGACCTCCTGGATGAGTTGTCGTTACGCTCTTGGAGTCATTTTGGTTGGCTGACTACTCCTGTGAAGGTTCACCACTGTTCCCAGTTTTCTCCATTTGTGGATAATGGCTCTGACCGTGGTTGGTGGAGTACCAAAGCCTTGGAAATGGCTAAGTAACTCCTTCTAGACTGATAGATGTCAGCATGGATGACTTATTCACAAGGTTATAGAATTGTGGAGATAATGTCCAGAATTTCCATAAAGGTTAAAGCGTTTGCTTGGAATGTCGGGGAATCTGCTTTGACATTTTCAGGAACTTTCTTGACATTTTTTGGGATAATTTTATGTATTTGGATGTTTGATTCGTTACCATGTTAGCAAGCATTTTCAGCTAAGCTCCTCACCTGGACCTTTACAAACTCGCTCTGCTGACTGTTTAATGTTTCAGGTACCGTGGGTTTCCTCTGAACTGGGAAAATCTGTTGAACTTTGTGCTCCAAACACGTGGAATCTTTTACAACACACGCTTCAGACTGACGCTCTCACTGAGACAGCTGGATCAATTATTTCAAATCATTTTGCTTCAGTTTGTGAATGTTTCTCTGAGTAAAAGCTGTTTACTGTGCTCATAATCTACTATTGTACTTCATTATCATTATTATTACTGATGATATTACTATTATTTAAAAGTAGATTATTATTATTATAACTATTATTTAATTATTATTTATATTATTATTATTATAACTATTATAATTACAATTATTGTTATTAATATTATTATCATTATTATTAGTAGTAGCAGTATTAGTATATTATTTAAATGTATTTCTAGTGGTAGTATTTTCATTGTTTTTATTATTTAAATGTATAACTAGCAGTTTTGCTTTCGGCACCATAATGTACATAATGGTCTAGTGTGAGTTCACTGTCAGAATGACCACATATTTAAACGTGGTTCAGTAAGAACCGGTCTTCTGGGAGTGTGTCAGGCCCTGAACTAACACAGATTTTTCACTCTTGACTCCATATGAAAAGTTCTTGTCCGTGTTTGCAGTCACTCTCTGTCTTCAGTGGGTCACTCTTTCATAACTGTGGTCCCCTGATCCTCTTCAAAGCTCTGCTCTTCATGTCCCTGCTCAGCAGAGGAGGTTTAGACCAGCACGTATCAGTCGGCTGCACGTTGCCACATCACTCAGATGCCTCTTAACCCACCTCAGTCTTAATCTAAAACACAACTGTGCTTCAGTAAACCCACTGGGTTGCCATGGACACTTGGGTTCATTTTGAACTTGAAAACAAAAAGAGAAAATAAATCTGAACATGTGAATGTAGAGAGCCGCCTTTGGCAGCAGCTAGCGTTGGATTTATAGGAGTGTTGGCTGTATCAGCTCTGCACATCTGGACTCTGTAATCTTTCCTACTCTCGAGTTTGTCAGAGAGACACAGCATAGTTTCAGAGGTGCATTCAGACATGACAAGTGGCTGGTATTTAACATGTATGTAGGCTTTCCTTACCAAAAAAGGCCAGTGTAAAGAAATGCCTTTGACCCGTCATGTCTTGTAAATAAACAGTCACAAATTCTTAAACGGACTGAGTTTGCATTCTGATTTCCTCCAGCACATACGCACTGATTTATGAGTCCTGCTCTGGCTCTCCATGGAGGCTTTGTTCTCCTAAATGCAGCAGGTCTTTTTCCAGGATTTAACCACATTTGTTTGCAGTTATGTTCCCCTCAGGTTATTCAAGCCTGCTGCAGACAAACAACCCTGTAGCATGAAGGGGAGAGTCCAAATATTCTGCAGTTAACTTGTTTTCAGGCTTCTTTACTTTATCGCATTTAAAACCTTCAGTCTAAACAGCTGGGACTGTTTCAAAGAAACCACAACTCCTCTGTGAATCCATCACTGTATATTCTGCATTTTAGATGCACCAGGATAAAAATAACTTTCAGAGATTCCAGGTTGAAATTAACAAGAGAGCTGAATTGGCTCTAAGTTTCTAACAGGGAGAACATTCATGGAGATGAGGGAGCCATCACTAAGATCTTTGAAGCAGATTCAGAGAGGTATGGCGATTGAAGCTTTGGAATTCTTTTTTGTTTGTTTGTTTGTTTTTTATAAGACGTAAGCTTGGTTGGAAGTGAGCTGAAACCAACTCATGAATATGTAGGGTTTTAGAAAGGCCCAAAAAACTGAGCTTACACGGGAGATTCTGAAGGCACGCTTCCCCTAAAAACTGTTTTAATTTCCCTGACATAAATTTGTGCATTGCTATAATTTCAGATCAGGGGTTTAAGGATATCTGACGTGTTCCTTCTGGTTGGAGGCATGTAGGATTTACTCGGGGTCTTTATTTAGCTGCATTCATTTTACCCTCTACCTTTACAAGCCTTCCGGGGCAGGCTGCTGAGAAGCATCCCCACAGCATGATGCTGCCATCACCATGCTCCAGTGAGGATGGTGTGTTTGGCCAAAAAGCTCCATTTTGGTCTCATCAGACCAAAGAACTTTCCTCCTCTTGTCCATGGAGTCTCCCACATGTCTTCTGGTGAACTCTAGTCCAGATTGAATCTGATTTTTCTTCAACAGTGTCTTTCTCTAAAGCTCTGACTGGTGAAGAACCAACAGTTGTTGTCTGCAGAGTCTCTCCATCTCAGCTGCTGAAGCTTGGAACTCCTTCAGAGTAGTCATAGGTGTCTTGGTGGACTCTCTCACTAGTCTCCTTCTTGCACGCTCACTCAGGTTGTGAGGACGGTCTGATCTAGGCAGATTTACACATGTGACATATTCCTTCATTTCTTCATGATGCTAACTGGGCGTGGGATAAGAAATGTAAACAGCTGGGACTTGTGGAAGCAAAGAGCCAAAATTCACAACTCATAAAGAAAAGAGAGAAGAAGAGGCGTGTGAGCAGAGAAGAGACACTCAGCAGCAGCAGAACAGGGTGTTTGAGCCTTTCATTTTGATTGTTGGGACCAAAGTGCAGCTCCAAAATCTGTGCTTTGATTCCTCTTGGTGGGTATCCATGTGTTAGCATCGGTGTTGGGACCAGGTTTTGGCACTTAAGATGGCCCAGATTAACCCTCGGGCCCTCCTAGAGCCCTTTTAGGGCTTTTAAAGTGTACGTTTTGCTCTTACTTTGGCTGTATCATGCTGAGATGATGATATCTGACAAAGGTGTTCATTTTTTAATGAATTTCTGGTATTTCATTGTCCACACTGTGTTGACAGAATTTTCCACTGTGTAGATAAAAAACTCACACTCTCCCCCCTAAAGCCCTTTTAGGCCTCACTGACTCCCATTAAAACCACTCAATTTCATTCTACTGCCACAGCAATACAGAAATAAGAAATCCTGTTAATTCCTCTGTAATTCAGTCATTCAGAGGTAAAAATATTTGCACACAAAGAAATGCCACCAAATTTCATGATTTTTTCAATGTTTGCAGAGAGGCATTGTGGGAGATAATGACTTTGTTTAAACTGATAGGATATATCAGTGACTGCAGGCCAGTGGAATTCATTATTTCAACTAAAACTACTTTGGGTGTTTTCTATGGATGTCAGAGTCAGGTGAAAAATTAAAATTATGAAAATGAATTCACATTTGCTATACAGATGAGGACTGGAGTTAAGGACCAAAAATTTAAAAAAAAAATCTTTCATTTTTAATATTTCTAAATATATCCAACGTCCTAAAAGGGCTCTAGGAGGGAGAGTGTGATTCTTTAAAGGAGAGCCTGAGGGTTAAAAATGATATTTACAGCCTCCTCGAAACCCCTACCTGCTCTGTAGACCAGCTGGAGTGGATCTAAGCTGCACCAAGTTGTGCCCAAGATCTCAGCTTTTCTAAATATCTCAAAAGAATTCATAACAAGAGGAGTGAGAGCTTTAGGCTGTACGTCATTCTGGGATTTAGGTGCTTTTGTCCTGCGTGTGGACACAATGACAGTCTGTGCAAAGATGAGCGACCCTGTGAATCTGGAGAGACTTGGAGAAGATAAAAGAAAAAAAAAGCCAACAAGTTGCTCAGAGCAGTTTTCTAGGATTCTGCCTCTGGTGTTGTCCCGCCCGGGTCTTTTCCTCTCCTTTACTCCTCTGACAGTGGGAGAGATTTCCTTTATGCAGGCAGTTCAAATCCGGCCTTTGGCACAGTTACACCCGGCCCACCAGATCATATCCTGTTCTCATTATAACTGGCCCTAAAATATGAGGTCTGCAGATTTACTACAGTATAAAAATGTAAACTTAGCCATGATGAAATCAAATATCCTTAAGTCATAAAAATGTGAAAAAATAAAGAATAAAAATAATTAGAATAAAAGAAACATGGGAAAAGACATTAATTTGTGTTTTCATTTTTATATTTTCAATTTTGCATCGCACAATTATGACTTCAGTCTGTTATTCAGACTTTTATTTCATGTTTTAACCTTTTGCATTTATATTTTGACTTCTTATCTCATATTTTGACCATTTTCAATTTATTATTTTGACTTTTTGTTCTTATTTTGACTTTGTCAACGTTATTTTCACTTTTTAACTTATTGTTTGACCTTTTACATTTATAATTTTTGACTTTCTATCCAATCATTTGACCTTTTCAACTTGTTATTTCAACTTTAATCTCATATTTTGACATTTTAGGTGCACCATTTTAATATATATATATTATTTATTTATTTAATTTTTTTTTTTTTTTAATCTCATATGATACGTTAGGTGTTTTTGGTAACTGATAATCCACTTGAAGGCATTTTCATCATTTATCAGATTGTATTCATAAGTTTTTTCTAGTCATTTATGATAATATCAATAAGATAGAGATATCATAATAGTATGTGTCACATATGATACAACAGGCTTTAAAGGGTTAAGTCATATTTTTGCCTTAAAAACATGATTGTGACTTTCTTTTTTATATATTTGCCTTTTAAAAGCATTTTTTTAAATCTAATTTTGAGTTTTAACCTTTTGAACTAATAAGTTTAACTCTTTATTTCAGGTTTTGAGCCTTTTAACTCATCATTTTGACTTTTTAAGTCTAAAAATCATTTTTCATCAGTGCTAGTTTCTTTTATTTATTACTGGCTAAAATGAGGTTAACAGGTTTAATGTGGACCCTGTTAGACCCTCAGGTTAGACCTAAATCCAGAATCCAGCCCCTTCTATGGCAGAGTTTGACACCCCTGATCTAAACAGGAAGCTTTCATTTAAACATACTGGTAAAGGCACTCAAAATCCACTTAATTCTCTCAGTATTATCCCTCATTAGAAAGGATCCATGGACAAACATTTCAACGACTGCATAAATCATATACAAAGAGGGGCTGAGGCCAAATAAAAGCTCCAGAGCAGAGCTGACATCAGGACAATAAGTACATTTAAGCTCAAATGAAAAGCCGTATTGTGTCTCAGAGACGAGACAAGGTGGTGCAGAAAGCCTTACAGTAGATGAGTCAACAATTGTTAGAGCTGACATCTAACTCAATAACATGATGAGTGAAGATTGGTCATACTCTGATTCAGCTCAGGCAGCAGCAGGCTGATGTTATCGTGTGTTATTTTCTGGTGGTTTATCACGAACTTATGGGCCAAACAATGTCAGGAAAAACATTTTACTTCTCTAATGATGGCAGACACCTCTTACCTTAAAGGAGCGATTGTGTTGTATTGTGTCATTTTTTCTGTGTATGACCCGCTCACCTTCACACCTATCAGCTGTCAGGTGAAGAGGATGACTTTGGACTGTGGGAAGAAGCCAGAGAGAGAACCCAAGTAAGCACAGAAAGGCCCTGTCCAAGCAGGATTCAGACCAGGAACCTATGACATTCAGTCAGCAGGAAGTCCTAGCAGGAATTTAATTGTTTACCTTTATTCCTGGCCGTTTGGATAAAAACCCAAATCTATGGGTATATAGGCATATATAAGCAGCAGAAGGATTGATGTGCAGAGAGGATCGTCAGTCAACAAGCTGAAAAGGGAAACACAGTGACGACAAAATACTGAAAAGAATTATCCAAAAGGAAAATAACGTTCTTATTAAAGGGGACATATTATTCAAAAATGACTTTCCAGGCTTTTCTCGCAACAATGTGTGCCCCTAGCCTGTGTGCAATCCCCTCAAGTACCACATACCCCCCCCCCCCCCCCCCCTTCTCCAGCTTTCAGATTTTCCCCTCATGATGTCATGTGGGGAGTTAGCCCCACCCCCAGATTAAGTTGGGCCTCCCTCGCTTGGAAGAAAATTCCGCCCTCCTCTCCTAAGAACACATCAAACAGGAGAGCCACATCCATTTCCTCAGAGGGGCGGAGTCAGGGGCGGAGTCAGGCAGCTCATTAACATTTAAAGCCATAGACACAGAAACAGCGGTTTTTAGACATGCAGAAATCAAATACCGGAGTGTTTTTTCAGCAACAAACTTCACAGGCATGTTTTGAGGACCTCTGAGACCAATATAAACTTGTCTTAAAAGGTCAAAATATGTCCCCTTTAAACAAGGGGGTTTCCATCTATCAGGATGTATGCACAATCTCAGTGTGCTTACTGAGAAATCTGACTGGAATCTCTGAAAATTTCACAGATAAACCAGAGTTTCACATAAAAATAAGTTTTTATTGGTGCTGATTAATATTTCTGATTAATCAGAGGACTGGTTTGGCTTGATGGTGGAGCAGGTGCTCTTGTCCAGAGGATAAATTCCCAGTCTCAGCGTTGTTTGGTGCGTGCCATGCCCTACTCTCTCTCTCCCAGTGTTTCTTGTCTTTAGCTGTCAGATCCAAATAAAGGAAAAAAAATCACCCCAAAAAAATCATGATCTTTTATTTTAATTAATAAATTACTGATAAATATGTGATTTAAAGGTCACATATTTTACTCCTTTAAGACAAGTTTTTATTGTTCTCAGAGGTCCTCAAGACATGCCTGTGAAGTTTGTTGCTGTAAAAATGTGAACCATGCCTGGCACAAAAGAGCTCTCAGAAGACCTGCGATCAAGAATTGTTGACTTGCATGAAGCTGGAAAGGGTTACAAAAGTATCTCTGACAGCCTTGATGTCCATGTGTCCACGGTAAGACAGACTGTCTACAAATGGAGAAAGTTCAGCACTGTTGCTACTCCCCCTAGGCGCGGTTGTCCTGTAAAGATGACTGCAAGAGCACAGTGCAGAATGCTCAATGAGGTGAAGAAGAATCCTAGAGTGTCAGCTAAAGACTTACAGAAGTCTCTGGCACATGCTAACATTTGTGTTGACAAATCTACGATAAGTAAAACATTAAACAAGAATGGAGTTCATTGGAGGACACCACGGAGGAAGCCACTGCTGTCCAAAAAACACATTGCTGCACATTTGAAGTTTACAAAAGAGCACCTGGATGTTCCACAGCACTACTGGCAAAATATTCTGTGGACAGATGAAACCAAAATTGAGTTGTCTGGAAGGAACACACAATGATATGTGTGGAGAAAAAAAGGCACAGCACACCAACATCAAAACCTCATCTCAACTGTGAAATATGGTGGAGGGGCCATCATGGTTTGGGGCTGCTTTGCTGCCTCAGGGCCTGGACGGATTGCTGACATTGACAGGAAAAATTCCCAATTTTATCGAGACATTTTACAGGAAAACTTAAGACCATCTGTCCGCCAACTGAAGCTCAACAGAGGATGGGTGATGCAACAGGACAATGACCCAAAGCATGGAAGTAAATCAACAACAGAATGGCTTCAACAGAAGAAAATACGCCTTCTGGAGAGTCTGCAGAGTCCTGACCTCAGCCTGATTGAGATGCTGTGGCATGACCTCAAGAGAGCGATGCACACCAGACATCCGAATAATATTGCTGAACTGAAACACTTTTGTAAAGAGGAATGGTCCAAAATTCCTCCTGACCGTTGTGCAGGTCTGATCTGCAACTACAGGAAACGTTTGGTTGAGGTTATTGCTGCCAATGGAGGGTCAACCAGTCATCAGCCTAGGGGTTCACATACTTTTTCCACCCTGCACTGTGAATGTTTACATGTTTTGTTCAATAAAAACATGAAAACGTATCATTTTTTGTGCAGTATTAGTTTAAGCAGACTGTGTTTGTCTGTTGTTGTGACTTAGATGAAGATTGGAACACATTTGATGACCAATTGATGCAGAAATCCAAGAAATCTCAAAGGGTTCACACAATTTTTCTAGCGACTGTATACTCCTGTGTAACTCCATGATCCAGGCTCAGAGGACCTCACTGTAAATAATAGTTGATGTCTCTAATCTTTATTGTTGAGAGGAAGAAGCAGTTCATTTCCTCTGCATGCAACTATTTCCCTCCATTACTCTCATCTGAGTATATTTCTGTCAAACTGAATATGACTCTTTCAGCTTTAACCCTCCAGTTTCCACATGCTGGCTTCTGGCCATGCAGCACCTTCATGATTCCATTATTTCTTAGTTTCTGCCATGGGTGAGTACGTTATGATGTTAAAGGGTTTATGTGTGGTTTCTTGTACAATTCTGGGCTTTTCCACCTTTTCTCCATCACAAGCTGAGTTTCTATTGCAGTTTTTTGAAAAATAAAGCGATATTTCTTACATTTCAACTAGGTACAATTGTGCTTTGAATGTTTTTCCACTGAAGGGAGTTTTGGGAAAGAGCCTCGCAGTTCTCCTAAAATCTTGTCTTGTGAGACTCCACTGGAAGGAAGCTAGCAGCTCAAAACCTGTTGCATGTTGGTGTGGTTATGGTTACATCTACAGCGGTTGCCATGACAATTTTGAACAAAAGACGAAGGCAACGGATGATAGTTTAGAGGAAAAGTCCGTATGTATGATAATATTCAGGTGTTTTCATTGCCAGTTTTTTATTGCACTATTTAGATACTGCACATTTCTAAAGGTAAACACAGCTAATGGCACCATAGCAGCCCTGTCCTGTTTGCACCACAGCATGAAATGTTGGTATAGTGTTGATATACCATCAGGAATCCGTGCATTGTGTTGTTTTTTGAAGCTGACCTGATGCTTTGCATATTTTCCCCGCTGTTTAGATTGATCTGTTTTTTGAGGATTGTCATGGTTTGGCAGCGGCCAACTGAAAGCTGAGAGGGGTGGAGCTTCAGGGACGTGCTGTAGCAGTAACCTTGCAAAGCAGACGGATTCGCATGCAAAAATCTGAAAGCTGGAGAAGGTGTCTGGTACTTGAGGGGATTGTAGACAGGCCATGGGGACACATTTTTGCTAGAAAAGCCTGGAAAGTGATTTTTTGCACAATATGTCCCCTTTAATAAGAATGTTATTTTCCTCTTGGATAATTCTTGTCTAACCTTGCAAAGCAGACGGATTCGCCTGTTTCCATGTTTCACACTGGTGAATCCATCTTGCAAAGCTCCTGTCTGAACAGTCTGGGCCCAGTTAGAAAGTGACAGGACCAATCAGCGACAAGGGGCAGTACTTTCACGCACGGCGGAGTCGTGACATAAGCAAGCAGCAACAAGACACCAGTGCAATTATGGTGCAAGAGATCAGCGTGGATCCTGCTAAAGCAGCAGTTTTATCAGAACTTGACGACATTTCTTCGTTAAAAGAAGAACAAAGAACAGCAGTGAGTTGTTTTCTTTTCAAAAACCACAAAAGTCATGTGCTGACATGTCTACAGTGCCGTGGTTCGTGTTATGCAGCTCTCTATGGCCAACACACACAGGAAGTGTGTCCGACTTCATGCTGAGCATGTGACACAACTCTCACTAAGGAGCCTGATGGATCACTGAAGCAGCCATGGAACCTCATACAGTACCCCTACCATAACCCCAGGGACAAGATCAGAAGCATTGTCCAAGTCCACAAAACTCATGCAAACCGCCTGTTGCTGGTTAATGCTGCATTATAGTGGCAGGTCTATGGCCAAATCAGGGCGCACTCACACTAGGCCGTCCGTACTGTGCCTGGGCCCGTTTCAGCCTAAAGTCCGGTACGTTTGGCCAGTGTGGGTGCAATCGTTCCATGCTTCGGCGCGGCACGCTTCGCGGCCCCGGCACGGATGGAGGAGGTGGGCCTGAGCACGGCACGGATGCAAATGAAGGAGCACAAGCGCGGGAATGTGACGTAGCGTCAAGTAACAAAAAAGGACCCGCCCCCAGAGCAGAGGTAGCAGCTGCAGAGACAGCAGGATTTTTCAAGAGAGAGAGAGAAATATGTATTTTGTCTCACTGTATTTCATCAAGCTACAAAGATTTTATAAGAGCTGAAGAATTTAACTTCGCACAGCTCCACCTCTTTCTAATGGATCCCAGTCCAGACCACATTTCTGACCAGTTTTAAATAAAGTCAGGCTTTAATGACCGTAAGAGGATTTTTGGTTTGTAAAATAAAGCTTCTTCCCTTGTTTTAGTCACAAACAGCAGCTCACAGGATAACAAACACCTTTCATCCTCCGTGCGTAAAGGAGAGAGCCAAATACATGGACAAGTGTGTGCCAGGGTTAATCACACGGCTGATTTAACCTCTCTTATTATAAAATTATAATCCCAAACTATCATCCACAGAATTAACTTACCTCTAATTCTATTTCATGTTACCAAGCAGTGAAAGTGGGATTTTGATCGCTGACGTTTGAATGGAGCATCGTTTATTAATCCTGAGGCGCATTCACCTCCAGCTCTCATTAGATGGTTAAAATTGCTCTCCTCACTGTTAAAAAAATCTTTTATCTGATCACTTAATCCTGCTCTGGACACAGCTGTCCTGTGACATGAGAGCTTGTTTGATGCAGCGCTGAAAAGCATCCAAACGCAGAGAAAAGGCTCAGTTCATGGCGCGTAAAAGAATTCCACGGGGATCCAGATAGTATATTGACATGCAGGAGAGTGGCTGTAGGGGCTCATACAAGTTAAAAAGTCCAGATTTTATTCAGCAGAAGTGCTTGAACCTCTGATCAGGCTCAAGATGATATGCTGTGAGCGATAATTCTCCGCTGTGAACACTTTCTCTCTCTCTCTCTCCTCACTGGGATCTGTATAGTTAATGTAGCTGCTGAGGTCAGGCGTCAGGCGTCTCAGATCAGATATCCTATAAATCTGTTGCTGTTTTACAGCCTAAAAACAACACCTATAAATACTGAGTCATCAACACCTATGTGGGTGCAAGCGCCCGCACGGATGGAGGAGGTGGGCCTGAGCACGGCACGGATGCAAATGAAGGAGCACAAGCGCGGAATGTGACGTGGCGTCAAGTAACAAAAAGGACCCGCCCCAGAGCAGACAGCTGCAGAGACAGCAGGATTTTCAAGAGAAATATGTATTTTGTCTCACGGTATTTCAACAAGTTACAAAGATTTTATAAGAGCTGAAGAAGTTAACTTCACACAGCTCCACTACGACCTCGTTCTAATGGATCCCTGTCCAGTCCACATTTCCGACCAGTTTCAAATAAAGTCAGGCTTTAATGGCTGTGAGGGGTTTTTTGGTTTGTAAAATAAAGCTTCTTCCCTTGATTAAGCTACGAACAGCAGCTCACAGGAAAACAAACACCTTTCATCCTCCGTGCGTAGAGTGCCAAATACATGGACAAGTATGTGTCGTGGTTAATCTCACAGCTGATTTAACCTCTCTTATTATAAAATTATAATGCCATACTATCATCCACTGAATTAATTTACCTTTAATTCTATTTAACGTCATCAAGAAGTGAAATTGTGGTCTTGGTCGCTGATGTTTGAACGGAACATCGTTTATTAATCCTGTGGCGCTTTCACTTCCAGCTCTCATCAGATGGTTAAATTGATCTTGTCACCATTAAAAACATCTTTTAACTGAACACTTAATCCTGCTCTGGACACAGCTGTCCTGTGACATGAGAGCTTGTTTGATGCAGCGCTGAAAAGCATCCAAACGCAGAGAAAAGGCTCAGTTCATGGCGCGTAAAAGAATTCCACGGGGATCCAGATAGTATATTGACACGCAGAAGAGTGGCTGTAGGGGCTCATACGAGTTAAAAAGTCCGGGTTTCATTCATCAGAAGTGCTTGGAACTCTGATCAGGCTCCAGATTTTATGCTGTGAGCGATAAATTCTCCGCTATGAACCGCTTTCTCTCTCTCTCTCTCTCCTCACTGGGCTCTGTATAGTTAATGTAGCTGCTGATGTCAGGCGTCAGGCGTCTCAGATCAGATATCCTATAAATCTGTTGCTGTTTTACAGCCTAAAAACAACACTTATAAATACTGAGTCATCAACACCTATAAAGTCATGAACGGTGGATACTTAGTGTGATGACGTCGGCGCGTGACGTATCCGTGCCCAGGCCTGGATGTTGAGCAGTGTGAGTGTGGGCCAAAGGGGGGACAGGAGAGGGGGTGAAATGGGCTTCAGCACGGTTAAAATACTGCACGGTACGGATGGCCTAGTGTGAGTACACCCTCAGAGTCTGGAATCCAGCTGATGGATGGACACTAACTTTACTGTCTCAGATGAGTTTTTAAGTTTATTCTCTGCTCAGAGAACATTCAAGAAAGTTGTTAGCTCAATAAACCCAAAGGGGCCTCTGTCAGCTGTCTGAGAGAAAAGTTCTGAACCTTTTTTTAAATAGATGATTTCAGAATCTTTTATTTATTCACGACCCTTTCGGTTGTATGATGGGGCATTATTCTGTTTTTCTGTTAGGTTTGTTCACTCATCCACGCTTTATCTAGATAAGAAACACCAAAATAAGAAAGTCAAAGAGATAACAGAGAAACTGGTCCAAAAACTAAGTTCCCAGCCTTTAAAAATGTGAGAGTCAGAGCATGTTTGACTCTCGACCTTCATTTGAATTCCAGTCATACTGAAGTGTGATTATCACTGAGTCCCTGTTCATCTGCAGCTCCAAGCTCTCGTGTCGTTAGCAGGATTCGAAGGACAGCGAGGCAAGGGTGTGATGTAACATGTTAGCAAGACCGGTCTGCCTCCTATGTGTGTTTCAGGATGTAAATGCTTCCAGTTGTTGTTGCCTGATAAGCTCAGAGCTACAAGTGTTCATAGCAGCTGTTCAGGAGCGGGGGGGGGGGTCATTCTTGTCCTGGAATCACGTCCTGTGGCGTCTGATTCAGTCATTAATCTGGGAGGACTGATGTACGAGTGTGAGAGCGTGGGCGGGCGAGAGGAAGTTAGAACGGACATTAACAGGCTGCTGATGGTGTCACTGTGTTAAACGTGACTTCTCTTTCCTTCCTGCTGTATTTTTAGTCCCACATGCATTGACTGGTGACGATTATTTATCGATCTCAGTTCTCATCAGAAATGTAAGCTGACTCTGTGCCTGTTAAATCAGATTTTGCTCTCACTCTGCCACAGAGCCTTGGTGCTGTTTAGTAAGGTAGTATTCAAGTGCTGCAAACATCATTTTCTGCCTTTAGAGAGGAATCAATAAATTAAACAGCAGAAACCAACACAATTCACATGAAAAGCCAGACCACAAAACCTGAGAACACACAAATCTAGTCATTTCAACTCTGAGTCTGCAAAAAGTCTAAAAAATCCCTTTATTAGATCTTTAGATATCCTGCTAACAAACAAGAGCTAAATATGGAGCCCAGTGACCTTGACTTTTTACCTCCAACATCTAATCACTTCATCTTTGAGTAAGAGTATTTGTGCACAGAGGCGCCTTGGCCATTTGGGCTCCCTGGGCTAAATTATGATCCAGTGTCCCCCAGCATCCAAGATCACCTCTGAGGAAAGTTTAAATATTTACTGCAAGTTTAGAAGTTTTATGGAAGTCTGCAACAGAGGATCATTTTCTTTTGTTGCACGGAAAACAAATCATGTTTCTCTAGCGTTCTGATTTCTTTTTTAACCTTCTATAATGTGCAAAGATCAGAGGACCCAGCATTGGTTTGGCTGTGCCCCAACAGGCTATCGAAGTAAACCTCTATAGGGTCTGAGGAATTCTCCCCAAGGATAGTTTTTTAATAAAAATTAAAAAATAAAATAGAAAGCTGTGCTTTTATACTGTTTTATGCACTCTAAGTATTAGACTTACAAATATTGTAAATCAGGTGTTCCAGTCACTTCCATGTCCACAGGTGTATAAAATCATCACCTAGGCATGCAGACTGTTTCTACAAACATTTGTGAAAGAATGGCTCGCTCTCAGGAGCTCAGTGAATTCCAGCATGGTACTGTGATAGGATGCCACCTGTGCAACAAGTCCAGTGGTGAAATTTCCTGGCTCCTAAATATTCCACAGTCAGCTGTCAGTGGTATTAGAACAAAGTGGAAGCCATTGGGAACAACAGCAACTCAGCCACCAAAGTGGTAGGCCACGTAATGACGGAGTGGGGTTGGCAGATGCTGAGGCGCATAGTACACAGAGGTCGCCAACTTTCTGCAGAGTCAATGGCTACAGACCTCCAAACTTCATGTGGCCTTCAGATTAGCTCAAGAACAGTGGTAGAGAGCTTCAAGGAATGGGTTTCCATGGCCGAGCAGCTACATCCAAGCCATACATCACCAAGTGCAATGCAAAGCGTGGAATGCAGTGGTGTAAAGCACGCCGCCACTGGAGTGACCAATTGTGCTTCTCCATCTGCTTATCTGATGGACCAGTCTGGGTTTGGTGGTTGCCAGGAGAACGGTCCTTGTCTGACTGCATTGTGCAGAGTGTAAAATTTGGTGGAGGGGGGATTATGGTGCAAGCTTGTTCTTCAGGAGCTGGGCTTGGCCCCTTAGTTCCAGTGAAAGGAACTCTGAATGCTTCAGCATACCAAGAGATTTTGGACAATTCCATGCTCCCAATTTTGTGGGAACAGTTTGAGGATGGCCCCTTCCTGTTCCAACATGACTGTGCACCAGTGCACAAAGCAAGCTCCATAAAGACATGGATGAGAGAGTTTGGTGTGGATCAACTTGACTGGCCTGCACAGAGTCCTGACCTCAACCCCATAGAACACCTTTGGGATGAATTAGAGCGGAGACTGAGAGCCAGGCCTTCTGGTCCAACATCAGTGTGTGACCTCACAAATTTACTTCCGGAAGAATGGTGAAAAATTCCCATAAACACACTCCTAAACCTTGTGGAAAGCCTTCCCAGAAGAGTTGAAGCTGTTATAGCTGCAAAGGGTGGACCCACATCATAATAAACCCTGTGGATTAAGAATGGGATGTCACTTAAGTTCATACGCGAGTCAAGGCAGGTGAGCCGATACTTTTGACAATATAGTGTATGCAAGATGGATTTGCATGATGACAGACATGGGCTCTGGCTAGGTTACCAGATGAATGTTTGGACAGACAACAGAAAGCATAACTCCTCCGGTACCTAGCTGGTGTGGAAGCTTGAAAAACCGGACTGTGGTCCCCAACAGAACCAGAGTCCATCACCTTCTCCTGTTTTAATCAGACTTTTAACAAGGTCCCTGACATCACACCACTGAACTAAAGTCTGTAGCTCAGCGAAATACGATGAGGATCGGTGTCCTTGTACAACAGGAAGGCAGTGTCGTCTGAAATCTTAAAAATGAGATCAGCTGACTGCATTCATTTGTATGAAACCTTGTGGTACATGGGATGTATATGAAAGGAAAGTCTGAGTGACTGACATTCAGAGTTTTAGTGGTTAAAAGAAAATTAAACTGTTTGATAGAAGAACTGATGGTTATCTGAGACTAATAAAAACATTTATATGTGTTTTCAAAGTCTGTCTCTGTGTTTTCCTCCTCATTTTTTGCCTCCCACCGATGTGCTGAGGCTCAAATAAATAAATGATTAAAACTGAACCTTCTCCAAATGGCAAAGCGTCTGGTTTTTTGTTTCTTCCATTAAAGAAGTTGTCTGTGGAAATAAAAGGCAAGTGAGGCCTAATTAACCTGACCTTCAGAGCTGGAGCTGCAGCAGTTCTCTCTGAGCGTCACGATGAAACTGTGAGAGAGTTTCCGTTTTAAACTAGGACTGAAATTATGCATTGGCATTTGGAAATATATGTGTCATATGATAAGCATCTTAATTTTAGGTGATTCCAGAATAACTCCCTGACAAAGGAGTGTTAATGAAGGGCCGGCTGATCCAGACGCAGAAGAAAGGACATTTATTGTCTCTGAGTTCACATTCAGCACATGTGCAGATTTCTAGAAGCATTAAGTACGGTGGCCCTGAATGACTGGTACAAAAACATCTGGAAACAACTGGAAGAAAATGGATGGATGAAGGATGGATGGATGGATGGGTGATGGATGGATGGATGGATGGATGGATGGATGGATGAATGGATGGATGAATGGATGAATGGATGGATGGATGATGGATGGATGATGGATGGATGAATGGATTGATGGATGGATGATGGATGGATGGGTGGATGGATGGATGGATGGATGGATGATGGATGGATGGATGGATGGATGGATGGATGGATGGATGAATAGATGGATGGATGATGGATGGATGGATGCATTTAAAACATTTTGGTCTCATCAGACCAAAGAACTTTCTTCCTCTTGACCATGGAGTCTCTCACATGCTTTTGGTGAACTCTAGTCCAGACTGAATCTGAGTTTTCTCTTTGCCACTCTCCCATAAAGCTCTGACTGGTGAAGAACCCGGCCAACAGTTGTTGTCTGCAGAGTCTCTCCATCTCAGCTGCTGAAGCTTGGAGCTCCTTCAGAGTAGTCATAGGTGTCTTGGTGTCCTCTCTCACTAGTCTCACTCAGTTTGTGAGGACGGTCTGATCTAGGCAGATTTACACATGTGACATATTCCTTCAGTTCTTCATAATGATTTAACTATGGGGGATGTTCAGAGCCTTGGAGAGGTTTTTGTAAATATCCCTTGACTTATACTTTTCAATAACATTTTCTCTGAGTTGCTTTGAGTGTTCTTTTGGCTTCATGGTGCAATGGTAGCCATGGATACTGATCAACCAGTGATTGGACCCTCCAGACACAGGTGTCTTTATACTACAATCACTGAGACACACTCACTGCACTCAGGTGATCATCATTTCACTAATTGTGAGACTACTAGCACCAAGTGGTCAGACCTCTGTTGATTTAGGTCGGTCACTTTAAGGGGGGTTAATATTAATGCAGTCACTTATTTCATAATACATATTTTTGTTTAGTTGACATTATTTTTCTACAAATCTGTTTTCACTTTGACATTGAAGAGTCAGTTATGTTGACCATGACTGATTTAACAAATCAATAAAATCAATCAAATTCATAATATTATGTAAATGTAAATTAATGCATTATTATAACTTTCACTGCTAGTCCGCATATAAACATACTGACGTACCATACTGTGGTGAGCAGTTTTGGTTAGTCATTTATTTAATTTTTTGCACATTTGTCACACTTAAATGTTTCAGATCATGAAACAAATATTAACATGAGACACAGACAACCTGAGTAAATAGAAAATGTAATTTTAAATGATGATTTTCTTCATTAAGGTAAAAAATAAATCCATACCTCTTTGGCCCTATGTGAAAAAAAAAAATTTCCCTTAAACCTAATAACTGATAATTCCACGCTTTGCAGCTACAAGTGAGAGCAAGCGTTTCTGAAAGATAACCAGGCTATATGCTGCTTTTTCTGTGCTCTTGGTGACTAACACTGGTCTATTATAATAGAGAATAGTCTTATTTATCATTATCAGTTTTCACGTCAGGTGCTGATGGCCGGACGTTGGCCTTCAGGATATTCTGGTTGCTGACATACAGAGACAGACAACCAGGCACCTACGGCCAATTTAGAGCCACTAATTAACCTAACGAGTGTGTCTTTGGTGATGCGAGGTACCCACGCATGCATGGGGAGAACATGCAAACTCTGCGCAGAAAGACCCTGACCAGGAAGTGAACCAGGAGCTGTCAACAGCGCTAACCCCTGCACCACTGTGCAGCCCAAAGCTGAACTCAGCTTTCCATAAATGTGGTTAATCAGTTAATTTAAGATTTAACAAGAGGAGCCAACGACTTTTTCACATAGGACCAGGTAGGTTTGGATGGATATTCTCTCTTAATAAATGAAATCATCATTTAAAAATGTATTTTGTATTTACTCTGGTTAAAATAGTTTAATCTGAAACATTAAAATGTGACAAATATGCAACACAATAAGAAATCAGGATCATTTTAGTTGTTTTAACTAAACTTTCAAAGTTAGTCGATAAATTTAACACAGCAGAGGTAAAACCAGCTGTTTATGAGTTAAATAGATTTTTATGACTCCATTAAAGATGCTGCCTTTAAAAGCCAGGAGATTTTTAATCCCCATAAATTTAACCTGATAAATTAATGTTTAATAAGAGAAATGTTTTCAACCAAACTTACTTAAAAGCAGTAATACTCAGTGTGTATCTCTTTTGTGATTCTTTGTGGCTTTTTATGTCTTAATTTGAAATATTATTGCCCCTGAAAACCTTACAAAAGGGAAACTTTGTTGCCACTTTTCCCCCATTTAAGCTACCTGCCATTACATACCACCTGTTTCCTATTTTCCCCCCATTTTTTGCAACTTCTTTTTGCCACCTTCATCCCATTTTCGCACCTTTTTTCCTCCCCATTTTCGTCCATTTAGGCTACCCCTTCCATTAAAAACCACTTGGTTTCTCTGTTTTTTGCCATTTTTTGCCACTTTGATCCCTCTTTCTGCCCTTTTTCACCATTTTTGCCCATTTAAGCATTAAACACCACTTTTTTCCTTTTATGCCCATTTTAGCCACTTCTTTTTGCCACTCGTTCCCAATTTTTGCCACTTTTATCCCGTTCTTGCCCATTTAAGGTGACTTTTGCTATTAAATACCACTTTTATCCCTTATTTTTTGCCCATTTATGTAACTTCTTTTTGCAACTTTTATCCCATTTTTGCCCTTTATCACCATTTGTTGCCCATTTAAGCTACATTTTGCCATTAAGTACCACACCTTTCCCTATTTTTGTGCCCATTTTTGCCGCTCTTGACTCCTTTTTGCCCATTTAAGTAACTCTTCTTACATTTTTTCCCATGTTTTTGCCACTTTTGGACCATTTTTTGTCGCCTCTAACTGTTTTTTTGGTCACTTCTAACCCATTTTTGCTACTTTCTGACCCTTTTCCACTTTTTCTCCCTGTTTTCACCTCTTTTCACCCATTTTTGCTGCCTTTTGACCATTTGCAAAATTTGACTTATTTTTATTGCTACTTGAAGCTGTTTTTCTCACTTTTCTCCCATTTTTGCCCTTTTTTGCCACTTTTTGCCAATTAAAGCTACCTTCAAAGCTATCATCAAACACCACTTGTTTCTTCTATTTTGCCTTTTTTGCCACTGTTATCCCATTGTTGCCCTTTTTTTTACCACTTTTAGCTACCATATCCTATTAAATACCACTTTTTCCCCCATTTTATGTCCATTTATGCAACTCCTTTTTGCCACTTTTATCCCTTTTTGCATCTTTTCAACACTTTTTGCCCATTTAAGCTACCTTTTATCATTAAATACCACTTTTTTCTTCTATTTTGCCCTTTTTTGCCACCTCTTTTTGCCACTTTTATCCCTCTTTCTGCCCTTTTCCTTCATTTTTGCCCATTTAAGCAGTGTTTTACCATTATATAGCACTTGTTTTCTATTTTGTGCCCAGGTTTGCCACTCTTGACTGCTTTCTACCCATTATAGTCTCTCTTCTTACATTTTTTTTACCACATTTTTGCCACTTTTGGACCATTTTTTGCCACCTCTAACTGTGTTTTCGTCACATTTCACCCATTTTTGCTGCCTTTCAACCATTATTGCCACATTTACCTTATTTTTATTGCCACTTGAAGCTGTTTTTGCCACTTTTCCCCACTTAGATTGTGGCTCTTGCAGAGGTATTTCTCAGTGATAACACTGCTGTAAAGGACTGTTATATTTCAGTGCCATTTGGAGCTCCAAACCCTTCTGCAGATTGCTGCTTTTTACGCCTGTGCCTTTCTTTTCCAGAGTAAGTCTGTGAATAATGTGTTGATATTTTTAGATGTGGATCATTGATAAAAACAGATTTCTCACACAGGAGTGTGAGTGCTGGGGTTGTGACGTCAGGAGCAGAGCATCAGTCAGTGAGCAGAGCGGGTGAGGAGAGACAACCTGTGCCAGAGCGCAGCGTTTTAAACTTCTCGTGCGCGGGTTTTGGAGCACGGATCCTCCCCAAACTACCGGGAGGATGAACAACAATACTCTGAACATCAACCCGAGCCCGCCGCAGGTCGGCGGGGCTGGAGCTGTGGACCATGAGCTCGTCGTCACTTCCACTTTCGGGACGCTTCTCTCCGTTGTTTACATCATCGGGGTGTCGGGGAACGTGTACACCCTGGTGGTGATGTGCCACTCGATCCGCCTCGCCACCTCTATGTACATCTCCATCATCAACCTGGCTCTGGCGGACCTCCTCTACCTCTCCACCATCCCCTTCGTGGTGTCCACATACTTTCTGAAGGACTGGTACTTCGGGGATGTGGGCTGCCGCATCCTGCTCAGTCTGGACCTCCTCACCATGCACGCGAGCATCTTCACTCTCACCGTCATGTGCACAGAGAGATACCTGGCCGTCACCAAGCCGCTGGACACTGTCAGACGCTCCAAGAGTTACCGGAAGGGTTTGGCGTGGGGGGTCTGGCTGCTGTCTCTGGTGCTCACTCTGCCCATGATGATCATGGTCACACAGACCACCAAAAACACGCCGGACGGGGGCGTGAAGAGGATGTGCGCACCCACCTGGGCGCCCTTGGCTTATAAAGTGTACGTGACTGTCCTGTTCTGCACCAGCATCATGGCCCCGGGGCTCATCATTGGCTACCTGTATGTGAAGTTAGCGCGCACTTATCTGGAGTCTCAGAGGAACTCCGTGATCAGCAGAGGCGGAAGTAAGCGCTCACCCAAACAGAAAGTTCTCATCATGATCTTCACCATCGTGCTGGTGTTCTGGGCTTGTTTCCTGCCCTTCTGGATCTGGCAGCTCCTGCCCCTCTATCACTCCAAGCCCCTGAGCCTCACCTCTCAGACGCACACGTGCATCAACTACCTGGTGGCGAGCCTCACCTACAGCAACAGCTGCATTAACCCTTTCCTCTACACGCTCTTAACCAAGAACTACAGGGAGTACCTGAAGAACCGGCACCGGAGCTTCTACAGGTACACGTCCTCCTTCAAGCAGCGGCCGCCCAGCCTTTACTCCTGGGGGAAGTCCGCGTCCTCCAGCAACCAGTTCGAGTTCAACTCCGAGACGCTCGTCATGGGGACGCTGAAGTGACGTATGAAGCACCTGAGAGACGTGAACGCTACAGGTAGGTGCTGTCCTCCCCATTACGCACAAGCTAATGGACACCTGCGTCAAAATTGGTTACCAGAGTTACACGCTCTCCAGGGGTGTCCAAACTATGGCCCAGGGGGCCAAATGCGGCCCATTATCCCTTTTTAATTGGACCACAGAATGGCCCACATATGGAGGTTGTGCTTCATGGTCCATTCTGTAAACAAACATTTTTTATTATTTTTTTTTTCAGATTTCAGCAAAAACAAAAACAGTGAATCTGTACTCACCAAAAACTAGACCAGTATCTAAAATCAGCTAGTATTTGCTCTGTTGAAGGTTTGACCCGTAAAGCAGACTGGGCCAATCAGCTTCAAGCTTCAACATCCCTGGAAAGTTTAGCAGCTTTGTGCAGTTTTATGACAAATTATGGAGCCATGCTGCATGTGTGTCCTTCTCATCCTGACCAAAGTGGATCCACTGGCAGCCTTTAAATCTGACGGGCCTCCCAAGATCCCGAACAATAGCAGCCTGTTTGTCTAATCAGTCACTAACAAGCCGTTTATAGCACACATATACAATTACTAAGAAGATCTGGACTTTCTGTAGACCGGTCCCCCTAACTTTAATACATTAACAGTACCCCAACAGGGACTGTAATCATCTTGTATTTCATTCCCATGTACTTCAGTGTGGGGTTGGCCTCCTTATGCAGCTATAACAGCCTCTTTTCTTCTTGGAAAGCTCTCCACAAGTTCCTGGAGTGTTTCTGTGGGAATGTGTGCCCATTCATTCTGTAGAGCATTTATGAGGTCAGGCGCTGATGTCGGACCAGAAGGCCTGGCTCACAGTCTCTGTTCCAGTTCATCCCAAAGGTGCTGGATGGGGTTGAGGTCAGGACTCTGTGCGGGCCAGTCAAGTTCTTCCTTCAATGAACTCATCAAACCACGTCTCTGTAGTCCTTCTTTGTGCTCAGGGGCACAGTCATGTTGGGATTAGGGCTGGGCAGTTAATCGCAAATTAGACTGAATTGCATACGGCCTGCTGCAATTTACAGATTGTTGCAATATTTCTTTAACTTGAAATGTGTCAAAATACAAGTTTGATATATTCATTTTTTGCAGCAGCAGCAGAGATTTTGTGCACATTATGCAAACAAAGTGTCAACAAAACAGTCCATTTAAATATGACATTATCACAAACCCCTGCTGGAATCAATGCTGATGCACCACGCTGCTGCTGCTGCTGCTGCTGCTTCTGCTGCTGCTGCTGCTGCTGCTGCTGCTTCTGCTGCTGCTGCTGCTGCTTCTGCTGCTGCTGCTGCTGCTGCTGCTGCTGCTGCTGCTTCTGCTGCTGCTGCTGCTGCTGCTGCTGCTTCTGCTGCTGCTGCTTCTGCTGCTTCTGCTGCTTCTGCTGCTGCTGCTGCTGCTGCTGCTTCTGCTGCTTCTGCTGCTGCTGCTTCTGCTGCTTCTGCTGCTGCTGCTGCTGCTGCTGCTTCTGCTGCTTCTGCTGCTGCTGCTGCTGCTGCTGCTGCTGCTGCTTCTGCTGCTGCTTCTGCTGCTTCTGCTGCTGCTGCTTCTGCTGCTGCTGCTGCTGCTGCTGCTGCTGCTGCTGCTTCTGCTGCTGCTGCTGCTGCTGCTGCTGCTTCTGCTGCTTCTGCTGGCACAGCTTCACCTCCTCCACCCCAGCCTCTTCCTTTATAGATTTAAGCTTGTTTCACTCTCATATTAATTCTACTATGGATGAAATAAATTCATTGTTTTCAGTACACATAGTCATAAATGGGCCTTGGACCATATGGAGCTTTCTAGATATGCACTCTCCCGTCAAGTCAAAGCAGCTGTCTGACTAACCCAGGGAGCATTTTTAGAGCAGAATCTCCTCTGCCAAGTAAAACTGCATGTTTATTTTTCAATTAAATGGTTAAATATATGATGAGTGTGTTCCTAACTGAAAGTAGTTTATAAAATAGAAAGATTTATCTCTTAAATTTGTTGAAAAATGCATAAGTTGAAGAACCTAATGATAATTGTATTTTAAATTGCAATATTGGGGGGAGAAAAAAATCACAATTAGATCATTTATGCAGTTATCCTGGTTGGAATTAGTCATGCACGATAAGTTGTTTTTGGACCGATGCCAATAACCAGTAATTTCCTACTCCTGATGGCCGAAGTTTATTCGGTGATTTCATGCACAACTGGGGGTAAGAAGGGGCTAATATGTAGTGAGCAAAGATATTTATAACTAATTCATCTGACATTACTCATGTTAACATCAAAAAACGTCTGACTTTCAGGTGTGCAGATGCTCCAGTGGTTTAAGGTACTGCCCATGTACTCAGGCGGCCCGGGTTCAAATCTGGCCTGTGGCCCTTTTACCAAATGTCTCTCCCTGCTCTCTTCCCTGTTTCCAAGTCTATCCACTGTCGTTTCTCTGTTTAATAAAGGCATGAAAAGGCTGGAAAATACATCTTTAAAAAAACAATAATAAAAGAAAAGAAAACATCTGACTTAGTTAAACATTTGTGTACCAAACAAAGTACAACATCCACAAACAACTGACATACATTTTCCTCCTGAAATAAATTTAAGTATCTTGACAAGTGGTAAAATCTGACATTTTAATCAACTAAAGAAGACGTCAGCTGACTCATGTCAAATCAAACTAAATGATAACAGGCTGTCCTGTTTAACAAATGGAGATGTTTGGAGGGTTTATAAGTCAAAATAAAGAGAGCTGATGTTTAACATAAAGATTATAAATATGCACTGACTATAATTAGGGCTGAACTATTTGGAAAAATAACCTAATTGTGATTTTTTTTTCCCTCAATATTTTGATTGCGATCTGAGATGCGATAATTTCTGAAGTTCTTTGTCCTATGTGTTTTCTATTATACAAAAACAATAAATAACTCTATATCATAACCAACACAATGTTAGATTAAACTAAGGCTGATCTATTTATAACAAATAATCTAATTGTGATGATTTTGGCTCATATTGCTAATTGTATATGAATTGTATTAAATGGAGTGATTATTTTTATGTTATTCTCATATTTAATAAGAAAAAGTACAAAAATAGGATTTTTTTGTAGACTATTATAAAAAAATGGCACATTTAATTGCATGTATGTAATGTATGACATCTCTGCTGCAAAAAAAAGTTTTAAACTGGTATTTTGACATAAATTTCAGGATAAAGAAATATTGCATCTTCTGCGATTTGAAAGTTGCAGCAGGCTGTATTGCGATTTAATCTTATTTTAGATTAGTTTCCCAGCCCTATCTATAAGTCATATCAGAAATAGGTTAAAAATGTGAAGTACCATGGTCTGTGGCTGAACTTCTGTTCCTAATGTCGATCAGACTGAATGAAACCCCATCAGACAGAGCAGGCAGGGATCAGGAGACTGTCAGACTGATTTCTTCTTTATTAGTGTTGCCTTTTGCTCTGGCGAACTTTCTGCAGTTTCTAATGCCTGCTGAATCAGCACTCTGCCTGGTATTACCCCTGAGCTTGGTCCTAATGTCTGCGGCTAAGGCTAGCGGCTAAGGCGTTAGGATGAAGACTTTTAAGTAGGGTGACCAAACATCCTGTTTTCACGTCCTGTCCTGGCTGTCCTGGTTGTTTTTTAGAAAGTGATGAAAATATCTATCGGCCCAGTATCTCATTGCTGGGCAGAGTGTCCTGGTTTTCGGTAACCACCCTACTTTTAAGTGATAAGATCCATTGTGTTGAAACTCGAGGACTGTTTTCCACTCTTTGGGATCTTTGTGGGGCAAATTTTACAAACACTGTCATGTTATCCTCCCTATAAATACTGGAAAACTCCACCATGTTGTTAGCCTCTGTTAGCCTCTTAGCACTGAGGCTGCTTCCTCTTCCTTTCTGGTGCTTAACAGCGGGTCACGTACCGCGCCGCCACCTACTGGTTCAGAATGTGTAGTGTTGTGAGAGAACAAACGCCTTTATTATTATTAGTGGATTTTATCAGTTCATATTTTATTACCAGGATAATAAAAATATATGCAATAGTGGCCGATGATTATCCTGCATCCTAGTTGGAATAGAAAAGGTCCTTCCCTAAACTGCTGCCACACAGTTGGAAGCATAGCATTGTCCAGAATGTCTTTGTCTGCTGAAGCATTAAGATCAGCCTTCACTGGAGATAAGGGGTCCAGTCCAAACTCTGAAAAACACAAACCCCACACCACTGTCCCCCCTCCACCAAACTTCACATTTGGCAGTCAGGCAGGTAACGTATCCTCTAAACCTGACTGCCAATCAGAGAAGGGATTCCTCACTCCATGTCGGATGGCTTTCCTCCTCTCCATCTGATGCTTACCTTCAGACTCTGTGATGTGATGCAGCTGCTCAGTCATGAAGCTCCTGCTGCAGTTTTAGTGTTTACATCAGTGCCAGAGAGGTTCAGAGCTCTTCGTCAGCAGGGTTTTCACATTTTCTTTTCTCTTTTTTAATAATCTTGTAATTTATAATATCAAATTACAGTGGCAAAAAAGTATGTTATTTAATTTTCTGCTTTTATTGGTCATCAAAAGTGATCTGATCTGCATCTGACAATGTACTTCACCTAATTCCACACAAACAATTATAATATTTACATTCTTTATTGATCACAGCCATTAAACATTCACAGTGCTGCTGGAAAAAGGAGATGAACCCTGGAGTTGATAACTGATTGAACCTCTTTTGGCAGCAATAACCTCAACCAAACATTTCCGTTAGCTTCTGATCAGACCTGCTCAACGTTCAGGAGGAATTTTGGACCATTCTCTCTGTTCACCTGGATTCTTAGCATCTCTGTTAGATTGAGGTCTGGGCTCTGATTGGGCCGCTCCAAAAGGTGGATTTATTTTCTTTTTTAATCCATGCTGTAGTAGATTTACGTCGATGTTCAGGGTCATTATTCTGCTGGCTCACCAAACTTCTACTGAACTTCAGGTCAGCTTAACTTGCTCCATGATGGCGAGCGGCCCGGGCCCTGAGGCAGCAAAGCAGCCTCCACCATGCTTCACTGTGGGACGATGTTCTCATGTTGGTTTGTGGAACCCTTTCTGTGTTCTTCCCAATCCACTCAACCTCATTTCATTAGTCCACAAATGTTTGGAGTATCAAGGCCCTCCTTGGCAGACTTCAGGCATGCACTGACGTTATTTTTGGAAAGCAGCAGCTTCCTCAGTGGTGTCCTGCCTTGGACACCAGGCCTGTTGGGTCTTTACATGGTAGACTCATGATCAGACATACTGACTTGTTCCAATGATTCCTTTAAGCCAGGAGTGTCAAACTCAGTCACAGCAGAGGCCAGATTCTGAATTTGGGTCTAACCTGAGAGCCTAGTGGGGTCAATATTTAACCATTGAGTACCAACCTAAATGATTTTGAGATTAAAAGGCCAACATAAGTTAAAAAATCAAAATCTGAGATTCAAGTAAAAAGTATAAGTTTTAAAGATAAAAACATGACATCTAAAGTCAAAATAATGTTTTTAAAAGGCAAAATGTGAGATAGAATTCTGAAACCATGATTTTTAACATTCAAAAATGAGATAAAAGTTAAAACCACAAGTTTTAAAGGTAAAAAATGAAATAGAAGTCAAAGTTAGGAGTTGAAACGGTCAGCACAACTGTGGTAAAAGTCAAAATCATGATATTTAACATTCAAAATATGAGATTAAAACATTAAAATTATCAGTTTAAAATGTCAAAATATGAGATTAAAACATTAAAATCATCAGTTTAAAATGTCAAAATATGAGATTAAATTTCAAAGATAAAAAATGAGATAAAAAGCAAATCATGACTTTAAAAGGTCAAAATAGGATTTAAAATTTAAAATTATGAATCCAAAAGGTAAACAATGTGGGATAAAAGTAAAAGTCATGAGATGTAGAGTTTAAAATATGAAATAAACAGTCAAAACCATCACTTTTAGTCAGAACTGTGAGATGCAAAATTAAAAATATGGAGAAAACACAAATTTCTCCTACGCCTCTGACTTTTTTTCTGATTAGTTTTACTGTTTACGTTTTCTAATTTTTATAATTTAACAAGTATGTTAGAAATCATCAAGGTAAAGTTTATATTTTTATACCAGAGGAAATCTGCAGACCTCATACTGGTGGGCCAGTTTTAGTAAAAATATCATATGATCTGGTGGGCCGGGTATAACTGCACCATGGCCCAGATTTGGGCCCCGGGCCTTGAGTTTGACACCCCTGCTAAAGCCCATAGCTGTTACTCTAGGCTTCATTTATACTTCTCTGAACATTTTGTGCCCACAGACTCAGCCTGACGGCGCCCACTTCTAGAGAGAGTAGCCACGGTATCGTCTCAGTTTGTGGACAGGTTGTCTCCGCTTTGCTCTTTTTGGGGTCTAATCGTTCACTTCCTTTTTCCAGCATCACTGTGAATGTTTACCGGCTGTGTTCAGTAAGGACTTTAAATATTAAAATTACTTGTGTGCTATCAGGTGAAGCACACTGTGTTTTTGTCTATACGTGTGACTTAGATCAGATCACATTTGATGACCAGTTCATGCAGAAAACTCGCTCATCTTAAAGGGTTCATAAACTTTTTCTTGCCGCTGCATCACAAACACGATCCACACAGGGATTCAGGACTCTGGCTGCTTTAGAAATTCAGCGCTGAGTACACACAAAAACCTCCACTCCACCAGTAATAACACATGATCTGTGGTCTGGGTGATTTAGCTCAGCGCTGTTGGAAATAATGCTTACCTTGGGTGCTTCTGTGGGTTTGAGACCCTGAACAGAAAAAAAAAAAAATGGCATCAGCAGTTTGGGTTCAGCTGAGGACCTTTGCTGCATGCCATCACTGCCTCCACCATTTTATTTATTTATTCATTTAAAAGGGCCGAGCATAATAAATGCAAACATGCCAGAATGTGCAAAAGTGCTGCTTTACATTCATGGTATCTTTGCAGGTCACTCTTAAAGAGACAGAATAATGATACTTAGAGTGTGCAAACATGCAACGGCAAGATGACTGTAAACTGTGCTGAATGAAGAGCATGGCATAAAGAGCTTTTTAGGTGTTGCAGACACAGGCCAGGTATCACAGGGCTTACAGCTGTTCTAGCAGATGTAAAATAGTAGATAAAACATTCTAGTTGAGTCTAGTTCAGGATCCACTACTACCTCTTTAATCAGGACCCACATGCACATCTGTCGATTTTAATTTGGACCTGGGCTCTCTCCAGCCTTTTATCAGGCCCACAGCCACCAACATTGGCGTCATCATGGATTTTTATCACCTTAGGCTTTTATCCAGACTCAAATCGGTTTTATCTTTTAACGACGTGGAGCGGGTGATCCATGCTTTTATCTCTACACGTCTTGACTACTGTAATGCACTGTACGCTGGTATCAGCCATGCTAACCTGTCACGCTTACAGTGAGTCCAAAATTCCACCCTACGTCTTTTAACCGGCACACATCATAGAGAACATTACACCTATTTTATCCTCGCTGCATTGGCTTCCTGTTCATTTTAGAGTTGATTTGAAAATGTTGTTGATTGTTTTTAAAGCACTTCATGGCCTGGCCCCCAGGTACATCTCAGACCTCATTGTTCCCTGTACTCCTGCGCACTCGCTGAGGTCTGAGGCCCAGCTCCAGCTTGTTGTCCCAAAAACTAAACTTAAAAGATGGGGCGACTGGGTCTTTTCTGTTGTTTGGGCCGAAACTTTGGAACCCCCCCACACAATAAAGACGGCCCCTTCAGTTGATGTTTTTAAGTCTCGTTTAAAAACACACTTTAACTCACTGGCATTTAACCCAGCATGAGAAGTGTGTGGTCCTCTGACGGTCTTTTATTGGTTTTATTATTTTTAAGTGTTTTTATTTGATTGGCTTTTATTTATTTATTTATGTATATTTGTTAGTTGTGATTTTGACTTGATATGTATATTTCGTGTGTGCTTTCATTCTGTTCTGCTTGTTGCAGTATCCTGTACAGCATTTTGGGGACTTTGTGTTGGTAAAATGTGCTATACAAATAAAGTTGGATTGGATTGGATTTATGATTTACTTTTTATATCAGATTTTATATCAGATTTTATATCAGAATTATATCAGATTTATAAAATGATAGCAGACAGCACACGAGTGACTAAACAAGACTGAAGAAAAGGTCCTGGGAAAGTATCATTGAAGATTCCTGAAAATTTCTGAGAAAAATTTGAAAAAGGTTTACAGGAAGACTCCCAAAAATGCCCTAGTTTTCTGAAATTTTCCTGGAACCCCCAGAAGACATAGCTGTGACAATAACTGTTGCAAGGTTCCAAGTTCCTTGAGAAATTCATTTATATTTATAGGAAAAGGCCCAGAGAATAAAACCAAAAGTTTCCCAAAAAATCCCCAAAATTCAAGTGAAATGACTACAAAGTTTACAGGGAAAAACTCCAAAGATTTCAAGTAAATTCACTTCAAAATTACTGAATAATTTAGGAAAAAATTCTGGCAAACTTCAAAAACTTCTATGAAAAACTTAAAATAAAATATTAACTAAAAAAGCACTTTATAGACTCTTTTGCCTTTTTCCCCAGCACACATTCACGATACATTCAAAATAGTTCTGCGATCCAATTTTGGGTCCCGAACCACCGGTTGACAACCACTGTTCTGGTTGACTCCGCCCACTCCTGCTGCCTGCAGCGAGCCAAAGCCAGGCTCTCCTGGCTTTGGCTTTGGCAATGCTGCAAAAAAAAAAAAAAAAAGGATGCATCATGTATTTGTTAGCATGCATTGCACAGAAACACAACATTATAAATATACACCACGTTCCACATTATTATGCCAATGATTTTTTTCTCTGATTTTCCTAAATATTAATGCAAATGACAGTCAGAATATTTTTCAAGTCATCAGCCATTAGAGCATAATTCAAATGTTTTTGAACAAACTTCATAATGACAAAAATTATTTAAAAAAAAATAAAAACCTCAAAATGCACTGTTCCACATTATTAAGCACAAACATGTTATAGGTTGTAAAGAACTGAAAATGGTCATTTGTTGAATTTGCAGCATTAGGAGGTCATATCTACTGAAATCAAAGCTATTTCAATCAAAAACATCTTAACAGGCCAAGTTCCATGTTAACACAGGAGCCCTTCTTTGTTATCACCTTCACTATTCTTGCATCCATTGAACTTGTGAGTTTTTGGAGAGTTTCTGCTTGAATTTTTTTTGCAGGATGTCAGAATATCCTCCCAGAGCTGCTGTTTTGATGTGAACTGCCTCCCACCCTCATAAATCTTTAGCTTGAGGATGCTCCAAAGATTCTCAACAGGGTTAAAGGTCAGGGGAGGATGGGGGCCACACCATGAGTTTCTCTCCTTTTATGCCCATAGCAGCCAATGACAGAGAGGGATTCTTTGCAGCATGAGATGGTGCATTGTCATGCTTGAAGAAAATTTTGCTACAGAAGGCACGGTTCTCTTTTTGTACCATGGAAGAAAGTGGTCAGTCAGAAACTCTAGATACTTTGCAGCGGTCATTTTCACACCTTCAGGGACCCTAAAGGGGCCTGTCAGCTCTCTCCTCATGATTCCAGCCCAAACATGACTCCGCCCCCTCCTTGTTGACGTCCCAGCCTCATTGGGACATGGTGGCCATCCACCAACCATCCACTACTCCTCCATCTGGACCATCCAGGGTTGCACAGCACTCATCAGTCAACAAGACTGTTTGAAAATGAGTCTTCATGTATTTCTGGGCCCACTGCAACCATTTCTGCTTGTGAGCATTGGTTAGGGGGGGCTGAATAGTAGGTTTATACACGACTGCAAGCCTCTGGAGGATCCTACACCTTGAGGTTGGTGGGACTCCAGAGGCACCAGCAGCTTCAAATACCTGTTTGTTCCTTTGTAATGGTATTTTAGCATCTGCTCTCTTAATCTGATATATTTGTCTATCAGAAACCTTCCTCATTATGTCTTTATCTGCACAAACCCGTCTGTGCTCTGAATCAGCCACAAATTTCTTCACAGTACGATGATCATGCTTAATTTTTCCTGAAATATCAAATGTTTTCATTCCTTGTCCAAGGCATTGCACTATTTGACACTTTTCAGCAGAGAGAGATCCTTTTTCTTTCCGATATTGCTGAAACCTGTGGCCTGCTTAATAATGTGGGACATGTGGAAAAGTGCATTTTGAGGTTTTTATTTAAAAAAAATAATAGTTATCATTATGAAGTTTGTTCAAAAACATTTGAATTATACTCTAACTGTTGATGACTTGAAAACTATTATGACTGTCATTTGCATTGATATTTAGAAAATCAGAGAAAAACGTTGTTTGCATAATAATGTGGAACGCGATGTAAAGTCCTATGCCTGGCAGATTGGTACAGCATGAATGTAAATGTAAGCACTGCTGCAGAGCCGCCCAGCACTGAGCAAAGGTTTGATTTGAGACAGTTTTTCAGATGGGCTTTAGAGGCGGTGTATGAAAGGCATTCCCGCATGCAGGTGGTGGATTGTTCCAGAGGTTAGCGCTGTTGCCTCACAGGTTCCTGGTTCTCTTCCTGGTCAGGGCCTTTCTGTGCAGAGTTTGCACGTTCTCCCTCTGCATGCATGGGTTCTCTCCAGTTACTCTGGCTTCCTCCCATGACCAGAAATATGCTCGTTTGCTTAACTGGTGACTCTAAATTTGCCGTAGGTGTGAGTGTGCATAGTTGTCGTCTCTGTGTCAGCCCTGAGATTGAGTGGCGACCCGTCCAGGGTGTACCCTGCAACCCCAGATGAGATAAGTGGTGTGGATAATGGATGGAGAGTCAGGGATGGCGTCTGCATGTCACCTCACAGTCCCCTCTGCAGAGGTCCTGGTGGTTCTGCCACTGTTAGCTTTCGGTTTAATGCAGGGGTGTCCAAACTATGGCCCAGGGCCCAAATGTGGCTTGCTGTCCATTTTTGATTGGCCCTCGGCAAAGTATTGATATAAAAGGAAATATTGCCCACACTTGAGCATAATCATTGTGCTTGGCTTATTGGATTTTGCAGTTTCAGAACAAGGTGGTGCTACAATGTTAACTTGGTAAACAAACATTTTGACAAAAATATATTAATGTGCTTTTTAATGGCTAAACTGAGACAACACTGTAAAATGTGAACACATTTGAAACCAAAATAATAACTATCTTTATTGATAACTCCTTGATGGATTACAGCAACAAACAGCAGAACCAGTAACATCTCAGGGGTGGTAGCCGGGGCCACACAGGGCCCTCTGAAATCTGATTTAGCACTCCAAAATCCTAAAAATGATTGCCTATTTGCCTTGTCAGCAGTTAATCAACCATTTATGCCTGCTCAGTAACTTTGCATATCTTAACCTACATTAGATTGGTTGTATATTTTTAGATATCCTCAAGGTGAGGAATGTTAAAGTCTGTATGTGGCCCTCAGTGGAAAAAAGTCTGGACACCTGGATTAATGTATTCACTTAACTGAGGCGGGGCGAGTCTCTTATAAACATGGCTGGCATATTTAGAATTTATGCAATTTATACAAAAAATGTAAAAGATTAAATTTCCTAAGGATGTGATAATGATGATATGAAACAGTTTTCTGTCAACGACTTTTAAGGCCTTTGTATACAGGGATTCTACTGGTTTGAGTGTGGTAACACCAGTAAGAGACCAGTTAGTAAAACAGTGTTCAATGAGGGAGAAAATCACAACATGCCAAAACATTGTGGCTTAAATGTCATCTCCTGGTCTCTTTTAAACTCCTACTCTTTCTTAATGAATGAAAAAGTCCAAAATAAATCTTTAAAGGAGCTAGCTGTTAACGTTCACACATGCAGCTCTCCCTGGAAGTTTACAGGAGTCTGAAAAGGATTTCTAAAATCATTGAAGTAACTCTGAAATCCTCCAAACTGCAGTGAGGTGTTTCAGCTGGCAATGTAAGAGACTGATGTTTATAATGAGGGATCTGTGTAAAGCAAACAAACCATCAGAGAGAAGGCTGATTATCTGTCTGGTTATTTCATTCATCTGTTCTCCTGCAGGGAGGAAATGCTCAGCTCACTGCTGCATTAGAATTTATTTTCATTTTAATTTCAAAGATTATTTTTTAAATGCACATGAAAGATTTATGAGAATACAGCAGTGCAGTCAGCCATTCTCTTTTCTAAGTTTTATGTTGCAGCCTGATGCTAAATGCTAATGCTTCATTCATTCTAATTGCATTAATCTACACTCATTACCTCATAATGACAAAGACAGAACATAATTTTAGAAATGTTTGCAAATTTATCTAAAATAAAATCTGAATTATCACAGGGACAAATTTAACCTTTTAAATAAGCAACTAAAGTTTAGATCAGGTTCCTCCATTCTCTGATCTTTGCTGAGATGTTTCTGCATCCTGATTCCATCAATCCATCCACCATCCATCCACCATCCATCCATCCATCCATCCACCCATCCATCCATCCACCATCCATCCACCATCCATCCACCATCCATCCACCATCCATCCATCCATCCATCCACCCATCCATCCATCCACCATCCATCCACCCATCCATCCATCCATCCACCACCCATCAATCCATCCACCCATCCATCCATCCATTGACCCACCCATCCGTCCATCCATCCATCCATCCATCCATCCACCATCAATCCATCCATCCACCAATCCATCCATCCATCCATCCATCCATCCATCCATCCATCCATACTTCCATCCATTCATCCATCCATCCACCCATCCATCCATCCACCCATCCATCAATCCATCCATCCATCCATCCATCCATGCATCCATGCATCCATCCATCTACCATCCATCCATCTACCATCCATCCATCCATATACCATCCATCCATCCATCCATCCATCCATCCACCATCCATCCATCTTCCATCCATCCATCCATCCATCCATCCATCCACCCATCCATTTATCCATCCATCCATTCATCCACCATCCATCCATCCATCCATCTATCCATCCACCCATCCATCCATCCACCATCCATCCATCCATCCACCCATCCATCCATCCATCCACCACCCATCAATCCATCCACCCACCCATCCATCCATCCATCCCTCGACCCACCCACCTGTCCATCCATCCATCCATCCATCCACCATCAATCCATCCATCCACCAATCCATCCATCCATCCATCCATCCATCCATACTTCCATCCTTTCACCCATCCATCCACCCATCCATCCATCCACCCATCCATCTACCCATCCATCCATCCATCCATCCATGCATCCATGCATCCATCCATCCATCTATCCATCCATCCATCTACCATCCATCCATCCATCCATCCATCCACCATCCATCCATCCATCCATCCATCCATCCACCATCCATCCATCTTCCATCATCCATCCATCCATCCATCCATCCATCCATCCATCCATCATCATCCATCCATCCATCCATCCTTCATCCATCCATTTTGTTCTTTTTGCCTTTAGATTTCATGTTTTGACCTTTTGAACTAATAAGTTTGACTTTTTATCTTAGACGTTGAGACTTTAAACTTTTCATTTTGCCTTTATTTTTCATCTCAGAATTATTTATTATCAGTGTTATGTATATTTTTTTCATATTTTACTCATGGTGAAAGTGATGTTGACAGTTTATGTCTAAATGTTGACCTTGTTAGGCTCTTAGGTTAGGCCTTAATTCAAAATCAGCGATTGACTTTCACACTAAATAGTCAGGACGTCCCATTGGAGCAAATCTGGCCCCAGACTCAATATGAGTTTGACACCCCTGTTCTAGGGGTTTATCTGGGTAACCTCCCAGATGATCCCATCCAAATGATTCCATGATTCCTGTGACCCTCAGCATCATCTATTATTGTTTTAACTGACATTTTACCCGCTCATCATCTCTGCCTCAGAGGCTCCCAGAGCGCTTACCCTCTCTGATTGGATGGTGGTCCTGCAAAAGAAGTTGACTTTTATTTCACACGGCTGATTTTGAATTAAATGTCTGTTTTCATAGCAGACGCATGGTGAGTGAAGTCAGACAGGTGTTTCAGTTTATGACTGAATTTAGCTCAGAGGGATGGATGCGAGCCCACATCTGGACATCAAAGATATTCTCTGGCTGGAGAAGAGAAAAAAGCCTCCAGTGCATGGCCGCTCACTTTGACTGAATTTACACGCATCCCCCTACAGAGCTGAACCGCCAGAGACATCCTCTGCTGTGATGGAGCGTTTCCAACAAAGCTCTTTTAACCGCCCTCAACACCGGGCTCCACTGTCCTGATTAAGGGAGATAACAGACTGACACTTTGGTGCTTTGAAAATCTTTTTTTTTTTTAATTAAAACACTGATTCCATCAAGTCTAACAAGACTTTGGACGTAAAGGAAGAACCTTCTGTTCAGGATGTTCCGTTCGGCAGGTGTCTAAATGAGTGGTGCATAAATGTGCCTCATGTTTTATGGAGAATTCATAGCTCTTTCATTCAGACAGCTCGTAGCATTGAGGGGCAGCTCTTTTACTTTAATGTGACTTATTAAAGTCTCATCAGCTACCAACCATCTGCTGTTAGCTGCTTTGTCTCTGTTCAATTCAGCAGACGGGAAAAGCAACCAGTGTGTAGCAGTTTGATTATGCAGGTCTGGACACGGCTGCTGTGTTACTCAGACATGCACTATGACAGGAAACGTCTCCTTAGAGCTGTATGTTTATATAATCATGAATAAAATCTAGAGCTGTGACATTTACCAGCCAATCCCTCAGATGATATTACAGGCATCGGGCTCTTTGACTTGTATTTTTGCATGTCAAATGTCAAAAACTCATGCATTCATTCATTGCAGACAATCCCTTAGTGATGCTCAAACACTGTAGCAGCATGGCTGTGAAAAATGCAAAGTTGGTTTTTTTTGTTTCTTTCTTCTCCCCAGAGTTGTTGGGCATGACTGTGCAGCATACCCTCCATGCAAATTCATTATAGAATGGGCTCTGTGCAGGATTTACCAAGATTCAGAGAAATCTGGATGGGATTTGTTGAGCTTTTCTTCTAAACCCACCAAGTCTGAGTTATGCATCATTGTGTTGCAACATCATGTTGCAACCCTGCGGAGATAAATGTTGTGTTTACATCTTCTTAATGTGCAGAAACTTATCATCATAAAAACACAGTCACTGAGAAAGACTTTGCAGCAGATGGAGATAAGGATAGTAAATAGATAGTGTGCAGGTTCTTTGCAGTCGTGTGGTTCTGATGATGTGTGAATATCAGCTGGGGGTCAGGAGTGGGGGACAGCCATGGAGGAAAGTTAGTACTTCACAGCTCTAAATGGAACTGGGCTCTGCAAGTACCATCAGGAAATTCCTACATACATGGAGTATGATCCCTACTCTTTACAAAAAAGTGATTTTTATCCACAGCTTAAGTGATTCACTGCCGTGGAGGCGATCAATATCACACCAGAGTGGGTAACACTTTATTTGAAGTTTTATTCATAAGACTGACATTATGCTGTCATAATCATGACATGACACCTGTCATTAACATGAATAGGGCTTCATGAATGTTGCCATTAGGTGTCATTCGCTAAATTATGACACCTTTACTGCAAAGTTGACATTTTTTCAGAAGGCATAATCATGATAACTTGACATTTGCGGTAAAGGTGTCATAATTTATTTCGGAGTGCTTTTGGATGAACGTTCTGTCTGTCACATCTCTACGGGCCAATCAGAGCAACAAAACACCTGACATAGCTGCGAAACATGGCGACTATAGACATGTCAGTACTCGACTTTTGTCATTTTTTAAAAAGAAAACAACTCACTGCTGTTCTTTGTTCTTCTTTTAACCAAGAAATGTCATCAAGTTCTGATAAAACTGGCACTTTAGCAGCATCCACACTAATCTCTTCCTCCATAACTGCACCAGCTCTTGCTGCTGCTTGTTTACATCACGACTCTGTTGCACCTGAAAGTACTGCCCATGTTGAATGTTATGCTTGATTCATTTCTGACTGCTCAGAGAAGCCCAGTGAGCAGGCTCAAATTTGGGTATAAAAAAGTGAATTCAGTTTGAAATTCCTCATTCCTGTTCAAAATGGTAAAACATGGAGAGCTCACTGAAAATGAAAGAGTTGGCATTAAAGCACTTCATGATGCTGGATGGTCTCTGAGACAAATATGACAGGTGGTCTAATACATTTTTTAGGCATTATATATATATATATATAAATATTTTCCCCCTGGTCATTTTTTAGTAATTAGTGATAATTGTGTAGTAATTTCTCAAGAATAAGCTGGTAATTGCACAGTGATATTTTGTTAATTGTCAAGTAATTCCTTTTAATATTGTGGAAATTCTCAGTTTATTATTTTACCTTAACCCTAGAAATTGCTTGAGAATTATTCAGGAAGAACTCACTTTAATTCAGTGGGCCAATATAAAGAATGGACCTGGGGATTATCAAGCAAGTTATATCGAAAATAACCATCTTATTTCCAATAAATTACTTAGTAAAATACCACCTAATTACCAGAGAATAGCCACAATGTTAGGAGGGTTAGGGTTGGAGGGTAGGAAATCTCATTCCTCATCTTCATCCTCATCGTGCCCTATGACACCATAGTTTTTTATTTCTGAGAGAAGATCGCTCTTTAGTGCTGGAAACATTTTTGTCCCTTAAGTAATTTATTTAGAATTCATAAAGCTCCCAGAAGCTCTGGTAAATAATAAAGAAGTATATTTTCTTGTTAAAGGCTGACAGTCCTCATGACTAATAGCCGTAGCTTGTGCTTTGGGCAGAGAAAGAGAGGAGTATAAATAGCCCTCAGAGACTGAAAGAGATATTCAGTCTTTTTCTTAATAGCAATTATGACCTTTTTTGGATGGAGTTTTAACAGTAATCATTCATCACTTTCCCTCCAACTTAAACCATGTAGGTGCTTTAATAGAAGTGACACACATAAAGTCACTTTATGGTACTTTTTACTTCCCAGCATCAAAAATTATTACCCTGAAATGTGAGTCAGATCTAGAACGACTGTGCAGCTATGAGGCTTCAGAGAGATTCATTAAACGTGGATTAGTCGAGTTAGTGGAGTCTTGCTGCTTCTTCCTCCCAGTGGACTCTTGGATATCGGCACACTGATGCTGTATCATTGCCTTTGGCTGGCTCAGAATCCAACACAAGCATGCTGTATCTCATATAAACTATTTACAATCAGGGAAGGCATCTACATTGTTGTCCTTATCCACATCAGAGTTTCTGCACTTGTTTGTCTGTGGCCATCTTGGAGCATTTTGGCCATTCAGAAAAACTTCTGGACATCTCATTGCCATATGTGACCAATAACCTGCCTTTAGCAAAACAGAATCACTGTGATACAGCGTCATGTCTGCTAAAACAGGACCGGGGACCCATTTTTAGCTCTGGACCAGATACAAGACCAAGACAGTAGAAACCAAGCCTGACAGCAGACCAGAGCAATTGTTAGCCTGCTATCACAGCCCGCTTGTTTACACGTATTACTCATGACCAGATCTTGGAGATGACTGTGTGAAGACATACGCCTACGTTTAACATATTAATAACAGCATTTAGCTTCACATTAGCACTGTTAGCTATGAGTTAGCCCATTAACTACTACCATAATTTAGCAGTTCAAACACTATCCTCCGCTGACAACTCCAATAAATAGTCCAAACAAACAGCTAAGCCGTGGTCTGTTAACTAGAAACCTCATTTAACTGATGATCTCAACTGTAACCTCCACTCAAACAGTAAAATCCAACCATCATTTCTTTGGAGTATTCCTGAAGAAACACAAAATCATCCACTGTGGATAGGTCATTATAGTCCTCCTCTCATCGATGGCTCCTCCCACTTTGATGCTGATTAGCCAGGATGCCCCGAGCATGAACACCATTACCATTACCATTGGTCCTACCCACACCTTTCTGCATGGCATGATTCTGTGCTAAATAAAGTTCTACTTTATGTTAGATTTTCCCACTCACCTAAGTCCACTACAACCCTCTGCTCAGTCCAGGCCTGTCCTTGTCCCAGGTGCTGCGTCAGCGTTTATGTCGCTCAGCTACCTGCAGTTCCCTTTGTTTCACTTTCTTTATTACCTGCAGCGATGAAAAACTCAAAATCATGCCATACCGCTGATTTCCCTGCATAGTTTTCAGTTTGACCAGTATTAAGTAGACAGATTGGGAGACCAGGAGGGGAGAATGGGGGATGACATGCTGGATAGGAGCAGCAGGCTGGGCATGAACCATGGAGGACTGATGCACCCATATGGGTTCGATCTAGCCGCTAGGCCTTAGGCATCCATGTTAGAATAATTTTGTATTTATCCACCACCATCAAAAATGCAAAAGAGCTGCAAACATCTTGGGGGTTCTGAGGTATTCCCAGGCCAGAACGGTTAATAATCCCTCTACCAAGTCAGCCTTAAGGTTGCCTCTCTACACTGGAAGGGGACAGGTGGGTTTGGGTGTCAGATTAGGGGGTCAGCTGAACCTCAGCAGACTTCTTTCAATACAAAGGAGAAGCGGTTCTACTCCGAGCTCCTCCTTGATGTCTGAGCTCCTCATCCTGTCTCTAAGGCTGATTCCAGCTATCTAATTTCGGCCACTTGTGTCTGCAGTCCCCCCCCCCCAAAAAAAAAGCTCATGGCCCCACGTGAGGATTGGAACAAAGCTTGACCAGTCAGTTGAAAGCTTTGCCCTCTGACTCAGCTCCCTCTCCACTATGGTAGCCTGGGTCAGCATCTTTAACTCTGCTGATGCTGCACCAATCCACCTGGGCCATAGGACGGTGGACCAGCTCTTCTCCACTGCATGGCTTCCTGAGGGTTGCTGGGCCTGACTACATGTGTTTTGTTGACTTGAAGAAGGCTTACAATCAATTTGGGGGGTCATGTAGGAATATACAGGAACCGGACTAACAAAGTAAGAGCTGTGTCAGCTTTCTTGGCACAGTCAGACAGGTTCCTGGTGCATGGTAGCTTCACCATTGTTGACCCTCATCCATGATTTTCATGGACAGGATCTTGAAGGAGGAGGGTTTCTGGTTTGGGGACTTCAGAATTTCATCTCTCCTTATTTTGCAGAGATAATGTGGTTTTGTTTGCTTTTTCTGCCGTGATCTTCAGCAGGCAGCAGCGTTACTTAACCCTGCTCCACCAAAGAACCAAACTGTTGAAAAACACCTTTGCAAGAGCCACAATGTAAGTGGTGAAAAGTGGCAAAAAGTGATTAAAGTGGCTATAAAAATGAGTCCAAGGTGGCAAATAATGGTCAAACAGGGGCAACAAAGTGGCAACAAGGGGCAAAAAAGGGGCAAAGTGGGCATAAAATGGCAAAAAGTGGGTGAAAAGTGGAACAACAGGGAAAAAAGTGGCACAATAGGGCGGCGAGTGAAAAAAATGGATGAGAAGTTACCAAAAAATGAGTTACAGGTGGCAAAAAAGTGACTAAAATGGGCAAAAATGTGGGAAAAATGTTCAAAAAGCAGCAAAAACACGGCAAAAAATGAGTGTAAGAGTGACTAAAATGGGCAAAAAATGTGGGAAAAACTGACAAAAGCAGCAACAACATGGCAAAAAATGAGTGTAAAAGTGACTAAAATGGGCAAAAATGTGGGGAAATGATTAAAAAGCAGCAAAAACATGGCAAAAAATGAGTGTGAAAGTGATTTAAATGGGAAAAATTGTGAGGAAAATGCTTATAAAGCACCAACGAGTGGCAAAAATGCTGAAAACAGTGGCATTTAATGGCAAAATGTGGCAAAAAATGGTCAAAAAGGGAAAATTGCAAATAGCAAAAAGCAGGGTAAAAGAGGCAAAAAATTGGTGGAAAAATGGGATAAAAGTAGTAAAAATAGGCAAAAAGAGATGGCAAAAGTGGGCTTAAAACAGTAAAAATGGATTAAAAGTAGCAAAAATTTTGAAAAAAAAATGCAAAAAACTACAAATAAGGACAATGGATATGTACAGACAAAAATAAAGATTGTAAATGAAAGCCAAACTTATTAATGTGGGGATTCAAACTGATTAATGTGACTTGCAATGGATGATTTCCAAAGTCATAGTTTCCCTTTATAAAGGTTTTCTGGGGAATAATATTTCAAATTTAGACATAAAAGAACAAACAATCATCACATAAGAGCCACATAAGGCTCTAGAGCCAGAATATTACTGGTGTAAAGCAACTTCAGCCCCTCCAGTCAAAGGCCGTGGTGCAGGTCGCTCTCTGGGTGAGTCTTTATGTAAAAGTATATCAGGTGCCTGCTCATGAGTGAGGGTTGAACTAACAGTGGGACTGAGCGGCTGAAAAGGATTCCCTTTTATTAAACTGTGGAAACATAAACTTGCCCTCAGTGTTCTCTTCATGCATCGTGATCTGGATCATCCTCGTATCCTCTACACGCCCATGTTTGCCATAAATGCTCAATGCAAAGCATTTCATGAATGAAATGCATCGAGATGAGCCAGCAGATCAAAGGTTCCCAGGGATGAATCACGGCAACGACCGGAAGAAAAACAATGAAAAACAAACGTTCTGATGAAAAAATGGAGGCTTTTATGAATGGAGGGGCGGATTGTCTCGTTGTTTGTCTGCTACACCAGGAAGGATCATGAAAATGAAGGAAAATAGTCTGCTGCTGTATTCACGCACTCTTCCTGCAGGGCCAAATCATCCAGCGTTCATCATCACTGCAGTTTTCATGTTTACACGACCCACACTGACATCTCCACAGAGTCGCCGCGCTCACGCTAATCAGTGATCTCTCCTCCACTATTAAAGGGACGTTTGACTCAGCAAGGCTTTTAATTATTTATTTAGTTTGATTATAATGAACCCAGCCTGATCTGTGACTGTTGATGAGAATAATTGATGACTGATCAGTGCAGGGGATGAAGCTACATTTTTCATGCTACCTTGTGTTACTTTGGAATTCTACCCCACCGTTAAGTTTGGCGTGTGCACTCTGAATGAATAAAGGTGAGGCTAATTACCAGAGGAAGGACAGGAGCGCTCCACAGGGAGGGAAATTCATGTTGGGAAATTCAATTAGGCCTGAATAATGAACTGAACGGGATGTTTATGTGTGTGAATCCAGCATAGGATGAAGCTACTGCACACTGGAACACCCAAAGAATATTTACTTTGTTCAATATGGACAAAAGTTTCCAGACACCGGACTTCTACACCAGTAGGGACTGGAATGACACTGTATGTACTTTCATATGGAGTTGATCCCCTTTTGCAGCCTCCACTCTTCTTGGAAGGCTTTCTATGACATTTTAAAGTGGGAATTTGTGCCCATTCATTCTGCAGAGCATTAAGGAGTTAAAGGTCACATATTTTACCCCTTTACGACAGGTTTCTATTGGTCTCATGTCTAGAAACTCCTCTGTTTCAGCCCTGCTCAGAACGAGCTGTTTCTGTGTCTGTGGCTTCAAATGTTGAGCTGACTCCGCCCCTCTCAGGAAATGGATGTGGCTCTCTGGCTGCCAGCTGAGAGGAGGGCGGAACTTTCTTCCAAGTGAGGAGGGCCAACCGAACCTGGGGGCGGGGCCAACCCCCCACATGACATCATGAGGGGAAAACCCGAGAATGGCTTGTTGTAGCACACATTTTTTGAAAGGTGGAGAAGGAAAGGGGGAGGGGATTATTCTGGTACTTGATGGGATTGTGGATTGTGCAGCAGGGCTGCATCCCTGCTGCATCTGCATCACTCAGTCTGAACATCGCAGTGGCATAAAAGCCAGCTGTTAGTTATGAAATGTAAATAAACTGAAACATTTGTTAGAATTATGACGTCTATTTATTAAGAAAGCACCAATACAGAGTAGTTGACTGTAGCTGTGTTATCTTAAATCTCAAATATTTTATTCCAGATATTTTCTGAATATATCAAACGGCCACTCTTGCAGAGGTTTTGTTAAAATGTGACTAAAAAATCCAACATGGATCTCTGATTCTTTCTTTGAGTTCATTTTCTATTTCTTATTGAAAAACTTCATGTTGGTCATTTGGTGGATATTTGAAATCCAGCAGAGTATTTCTATATAAAAACAAAGATAATCATTCATTTTTGGTTTGTTTTACATCAAATCTAAAACTGAGGTTGTGTAGGCTGGTGGCCATGGCTCCATAACATTTTAGAAATTAAATATCACAGCTAGAACTACATATTTTAAAATTAAGATAGATTTATCCTATAAGGTGAGAAATAAAACTGACGTTTTATGTGAGTTGTAATTAGACCGTGGGTTCCCTTTATTTCTGAGGGGATAAACAGTTGAGATTAAATCTGTGATCTGAAGAATGAAGAGATCTTAAGTCTTATAACCACATCTTAAAATAACTTTATTTCTAAGTAAAAGTCCTGAATTCAGACGTACAAGTCGGCCTGAGCCAGTATTTCCATTAGCATTACGTCTGATACTCTCGTTATTTATTGTAGAGTAAAATACTGCCTGCACAACACTAAGTGTTGAATTAGAGTGGAAATAAACAGTACAATCAAATGTTAATTTAACCAGAGAACTATTAAAAATTACATTTGTGTGCATCGACATTATTCCAGTAAATTTACTGAACTGATCAGAAGTTTTCTTGCTGTAAGCATTTATTTTACATCATTTCACCTGCAGATATTTTAAGTCATTGTTTTCTTTTCCTGATCTTCTACCTGAGTAAGGGTTTGAGCCACTTCTGATGGGGATAAAGGGGAGAGTTTACTTGGACCCTGCCAGGTCAGGGGCACATGGAGATCAGAAAAACATGGTCCACTGAAAAGTTACTCTGTTTTCATATTTAACCTGAATATTCACCACTACTATCAAAGCAACAAAATCACATTTTTATTTATCTATTCATTTAATTTGTAGCACAGATTAGTCTTTTGTCAAAATGCATGAGCCCTTTTCTTCAAACAAAATTGTCTTTTTTGTGGTAATGTTAAATGATAGGGATGGGTAAACTGATTTAAACCCTTTGGAAATTTAAGTCAGACTTAACGGCTAAGCCGTTATGTGACCAAACGCCAGGATGCAAGAGAATAAAGTCAAATGAACTCAAATAACTAAGAGAAAATTAATTTGATTATTACAAAAATGGACAGAAAAGCAGGAAATTGGCTAAAAGTGGAAAAGAGTGGAGAAAGGTAGCTATACAGTTGAAACAATGGACTAAGGAAAAAATGAGGAAAAATGACAGAAAAAATGGCGAAAAGAAGTAAAAAAGTGTCAACAATGGGGTTACAGAAGCAAAGACATGCAAAACTGGGAAATATCTGTTCAAAGTGCAGAAAAAGTTGCAAAAAAGGGCTAAGAAAGGAAACATTTTTTAAAAGGCTAAAAAATGTTGAAATGCAGTTAAATAGCGTCAACAATCAGGTAACAGAGGCAGAAAAAATGCAAAAACAGGAAAGAAATAGGTTGAAAATGGCAAAAAAGTAGCAAAATTTGGCTAAGAGAGGATTTTTTTTTTTAAATGACAGAGAAAATGGTGAAAAGCAGTTAAAAAGTGTCAACAATTGGGTTACAGAGGCAAAAAAAATGCAAAAACTGGAAAGTAAATTGGTCAAAATTGGAAATGGCAAAAAATTGCAAAAATGTGCTAAGAAAAGAGCAAAGATTTTAAAAACTGTCAGAAAAATGATGAAAAGCAGTTGAATGTGTAAATAATTAAATTACAGAGGCACCAAAAAAAATATGTTGAAAATGGAAAAAAAAAGTTGCACAAAATGGCTATGAGAGGAAAAAAGATTTTTTTTTAAATGGTAGAAAAAAATTGTGAAAGCAGCTAAAAAGTGTCAACAGTTGGGTTACAGAAACAAAAACATGTAAAACCTGGGAACAATCTGTTCAAAGTGGCTAAAAAGAAATTGCAAAAATGTGCTACAAAAAGGAAAAAGGATTTCTAAAAATGGCAGAAAAACAGTGAAAAGCCATTAAAATTGTCAACAACTGGTTTACAGAGGCAAAAAATGCAAAAACTGGAAGGTAAATTGATCAAAATTGGAAAAAAAGTTGCAAAAATGTGCTAAGAAAAGAGCAAAGATTTTAAAAACTGTCAGAAAAATGATGAAAAGCAGTTGAATGTGTAAATAATTGGACTACAGAGGCAGAAAAAGTCAAAAACTGGAAAAAAAAATTGGTTGAAAATGGCAAAAAAGTTGCAAGAAATGGCTAAGGGAGGAAAAAAGATTTTTAAGAAATGGCAGAAATAATGGTGAAAGTAGCTAAAAAGTGTGAAAAAAATTGGGTTATCAAAACATGCAATAACTGGGAACAATCTGTTCAAAATGGCAAAAAAAAAAAGTTGCAAAAATGAACTAAGCAAGGAAAAAGATTCCTGAAAATTTCATGAAAATTCGTCCACAACTTTTTGAGTTATGTTGCCAACAAACAAACTAACTAACAAACCCACCCAATCACATGACCTCCTTGGCGGAGGTAAAAATGGCAGAAAATGGTGAAATGCAGTTAAACAGTGTAAACACAAGGATTACATGGGAAAAAAATGCAAAAACTTTAAAAAAATGGATTTGAAGTGGCAGCAATTTGCAGAAATGGGCTTCTATAATAGTGAAAAGGGGTTAGAAAGTAGCAAAAGTAGGTTAAAGTGGCAAGAATCTGTTCAAAGAGGCAAAAATCACTTGAATTTTTGACACACGTTTTAAAAGTGGGCTGAACCAATGACGAAAAGAGGTCTAAAAGTGGCATGAATTAATAATAATCTGAACATCAGAACCCAATAATAATACAGTCAGACTTTTCAGCTCTAAAATGTCTTGTAGAGTCCTGGTTGGGCCAAACTTCCTCCAATGTAGGATTTATGGTTCATAAATTTCTGAAGTTTTGTTTTCACCCAGTCATCATGGACTACTGAACACAGACTAATGAGAGAAAAATAATTGAAACAGCTGTAGCATCAGGCTGGAGCATAAAGCTGAAGGAGTGAGTGAGGGGGTCTGGATTGTGAATGGGCTGCATGTCTGTGTAACCCCTGGTGTCTCTTCATCCTTTAAAGCTCGGCCTCAGAGCGTGACAGATGGCTCTGCTCTGATCTTTCTCTTTGTTGTTTTGGATGCATCACTCGATCAATAAAACAGCTAAGCCGCTGAAAAACAGCTAAATTAACGTCACTATTTGTCGTGCCATTGCACAGCCTTCTGGATTGCATGAAAGGTTTTTTCTTTAAGTTATCATGACAGCATTAAAGGGCGAGGTAAAGATGATCTTAGGTGTGTATTCCTCTTCAGAAGTCTGACTTGGCTGATCAATGTGTCACCAGGGTCATTAAATGTGATTGTGCACTTAATAACCCTGACTGGAGCTTTTACTTTGAAGATTAGAGGAGATCAATGATCCCCCTGACAGGAAAACTACTCACGAGCTCCCTTTCCTCATTATGTGAGCTGAAAATTTAGAGCAAGGTGAGGGGAATCATGTAACAGGATAAATGGCCTTGCAACACCGAGGTCTATACATCCTGTTAGCTGCTGCAGCGATCTATCCAGAGCTATCTTCATTTCACAAAGACGGATTTCTTCCTCACAGACCTCCGTCAGTGCAGCCCTGCTCTGTTTCCTGCAGCAGCAATGAGTGTGATAATGGATCCCCCTGGAGCTGAGAATTGCTGTCTAGAGCTAAACACATCTACTGCAACTTTCTCAATTTTCCCTTGTTGGTACAGTTTGAGGAAATCGGAGGATTTATGTTGCAGAGGCTGTTATAACAGGAAGCTGTTGATCAAATGTTGGCTCTTATATAACAGTGCCATGCTGTAACGTGTAGACTGATACCAAGCATAAAAACTCACTTCAGAAGAGTCCAAGCAATCAAACAGCCATGCATATGTGAGGGTGTTTGATAGCAAGCTAACAGGGAAGTATCACCAAAGGCTGCCATCTCCTCTGAGTGTATGTGGCATTAAAGCCTCAGTTAACTTCAGTTTTATGGCTTTCACTGTTACCACTGGCTCTTAACAGCTCCATGAATCCTGCTTAATAAGTCCGTAGCACCATACCTGCTCAGCAGAGCGGTTAAACAATTAAAGTACCTCACTAATGCACATTGTAAACCGTTTAGCAGCCAGAGAAGCAGATTTCAGTCTAAGGAGAGGATGGAGCCTGAATAGGTGGCTGTGGATGTATGGGGGGCCCCCTCGGCTTCTGGAGTCCACATGTTGAAGCGCCTTGAGCAAGACATTGATCTCCAGAGTCTGCAAAAGAGGGGTGGACAGTCTGCACAGCATCCTGTGCCATCAGTGTGCCAATGTGATGGGAATGCTAAAGGTGAATGCCAGCTATCTTACCATCCATCCATGCATTGTCCATACTGCTTATCCCATTGGGGGTCACGGGGGGCTGGAGCCTATCCCAACTGTCAAGGGGCGAGAGGCAGGAACACCCTAGAATGGGCGCCAGTCAGTTAGGGCTGACATATAGAGACAACCATGCACACTCACACCTACGGCCAATTGAGAGTGATCAATTAACCTAACAAGCATGTCTTTGGTGATGGGAGGAAGCCGGAGTATCTGGGGAGAACATGCAAACTCTGCATTGTAAACTCTGTCCTGACCCAGAAGTGAACCAGGAACCTTCTAGCTGTGCGACAGCGGCACTAACCCCTGCCCCTTCGTGCAGCCAAGCTGTACCATTCATGCTTTAATTATCATGTATGTGACAACCACGCTTTAATTTTATGGCTGATAACGTAGGGCGACTGTGGATCAGTGGGTAGAGTAGGTTGTCCTGCAATAGGAAGGTTGTTGGTTTGATCCTGCAGTCACATGCTGATGTGTCCTTGGGTAAAACACTGCACACCACTTTGCTCCAAGCAGCAACCTCTGATCCTGAAAAATGAAGCCAATGCAGAAATGCAAAATATTGCAATACCACGAGTGTCCACTTGAGGCTGGCTGCAGGAACACTGGAAGTCCCGTCTGGACACCTGTTAAACAGCCGGTTTTTACACTAGAAATAAACTGGTTTACAGCCTGGTTCATAAAACCAAAGCTGTCTCATTAGCTAGTGTCTTCATGTGCTCTCACTGTACGGGGGGTACATTTTTTTGTACCACATGGTTTAGATTATATTCCGGAAAAACCTCACTCTGCCCTGATTGGTGCGTCTCATTTGATTGACAGATAGCTACGTTTCTGTCAACCAGAATGCTAGCTAGCAGGCTGACAGGAAGTCACGCATAGTGGGTGGGCCGTTAGGTTGATCCAAAGTTCAGTTTAGATAGTGATTCCAAATATGGAAACCTCCACAGGTTGGCTTTAAAAGCTGTTTGAGTCCGCCTAATGTAAGCAGACGCTGACGTCACACAGGCTTTGTCCAATTCTTTCTACAGTCTATGCTTTGCTCCCTCTGCTGTGCTGGTGGCTTTTAAATACTGATGGCCAATTCAGTGTGAGAATGTGGAGTAAAAGGGTGTGAATGCATAGGTAAGACCAGTGGTGAAAGCCTTTTGAGTAGTCAGATGACAAGCTAAAGTCCAGACAGCATGCTTTGAAAGATTGCATGATCAGACAAAAACTTGTTGGATAGATATTTTATTTGTATCTCTCATGTATATTAAACTAAAAAAATCACTAGATATCTGCATTTTGAGAAAGTTCGAGCATATAAACTCAGCAGGAGGCCGCCATGTTTTGGTCCGCGACGGTACTGTGACGCCACTAGCGCTCTTCGCCGTTACTATAGTAACCGCCGTTTCAGACTGGCAGTATGTTTTGCTGCTTGCTGCTGTTGCTGCCATAACAGCTTTCATACCAGACACGAGTTTGCTGCGTGTTGGTTTCGTCTGTCAAAGCTCTGTCATCCCTCCTAAATGTTACCTCAACAAACCTACAAGTGGCTGATTCAGTGTACAGTGGAAGTGTGCCAGGAGCTTTTCAAAATAAAAGCATTGTGCACAAATGAAGGGAGTTTCTCCAAAGAAATGCTAAAGTGGGTTTTTACTTTGGAAGTGCTTTTGTACTGTGTTTATCTTTACCTGCAACATTTTGAACCACGTGGAAACAGAAAGCTTCATAAATATTAGAAGTTCGGGGAACAACCTTATCAAACAGACGCATTTTAGCTCGTGGCCTTAATCTGGTTAATCAAGAAACAAATTTCAAACATATTCTACCGATGTGGACGTAAATATTTGCTACAACAAGGTAAATATGGCTCTGTATTTATCATTTTCCTGTCTAGTTTGACTGATAACCGCTTGTGGTGCATGGAAAAAACAGAAGAGATGTCAAATCTTAAATTCTCAGTGCGTGCAGAGTCTCTGAGATGCAGCCCTAACACTGGCTGCCAGTCTGAAACAGCGGTTACTATAGCAACAGCGAGGAGCACTAGTGACGTCACAGTACCAGCGCGGACCAAAACATGGCGTCCTCTTGGTGACTTTATGAACTCTAATTACTCAAAATGCCTATATCTAGTGAGTTTTTTTAGTTCAATATACATGAGAGATACAAACATCTATCCAACAAGGTGAACTTCTCTGATCATGCGGGGTTCCTTTTAACTGTAGTGAGGGACGAGGACACGTCCAAAATCAGACTGTGGGAGTAGCATACAAGTATGGCTATTGAAAAATGAGACTAAAACATGAGACCTAAACATTTTTCAGTACCTCTCTCCTTCAGTCTCCTCTTCTGCATCAACACAGCGCTGCATTCAGGTCTTCACTGATCAGATCAGTGCAGTCGGTCTTCTTCCGTCTCACACCCTCTGTCATTCTTAACTCCTGACCCAGACTCTAAGCTCAGTGTGAGCTGGAGCGTTGTCTTAATGAAGAATGAAACCACTTTTCCACAACTCTGCTCTCTTTCTTCTCACTTTTTCTTCCAGTTTTTTCTTGAGCCTGTCTGTAATAGTTGGAGTGGATGTGATCGGTTACAGATATTTGGAATCAATATGCATTTATTAAGTCAAGTGTCAAGACACGTGTATGTCAAGTTGGGAATTGCATTACCTCAGATACACTATATTGCCAAAACTATTGGCTCACCTGCCTTGACTTCTTAATCCATAGGGTTTAATATGACGTCGGTCCACCCTTTGCAGCTATAACAGCTTCAACTCTTCTGGGAAGGTTTTCCACAAGGTTTAGGAGTGTGTTTATGGGAATTTTTGACCATTCTTCCTGAAGTGCATTTGTGAGGTCACACACTGATAATGGACAAGAAGGCCTGGCTCTCAGTCTCCGCTCTAATTCATCCCAAAGGTGTTCTTTGGGGTTGAGATCAGGACTCTGTGCAGGCCAGTCAAGTTGATCCACACCAAACTCTCTCATCCATGTCTTTATGGACCTTGCTTTGTGCACTGGTGCACAGTCATGTTGGAACAGGAAGGGGCCATCCCCAAACTGTTCCCACAAAGTTGGGAGCATGGAATTGTCCAGAATCTCTTGGTATGCTGAAGCATTCAGAGTTCCTTTGACTGGACCTAAGGGGCCAAGCCCAGCTCCTGAAGAGCAAGCCCACACCATAATCCCCCCTCCACCAAACTTTAGACTTGGCACAATGCAGTCAGACAAGTACTGTTCTCCTGGCAACCACCAAACCCAGACTGGTCCATCAGATTGCCAGATGGAGAGGTGCGATTGGTCACTCCAGAGAACATGTCTCCACTGCTTTAGAGTCCAGTGGCGGCATGCTTTACACCACTTCATCCCACACTTTGCATTGCACTTGGTGATGTATGGCATGGATGCAGCTGTTACCATGGAAACCCATTCCATGAAGCTCTCTACCATTGTTCTTCTTGAGCTAATCTGAAGGCCACATGAAGTTTGGAGGTCTGTAGCCATTGACTCTGCAGAAAGTTGGCCACCTCTGCACACTATGACCTCAGCATCCTCTGACCCCGCTCCGTCATTTTACGTGGCCTACCACTTGGTGGCTGAGTTGCTGTCGTTCCCAATGGCTTACACTTTGTTATAATACCACTGACAGTTGACTGTGGAATATTTAGGAGCCAGGAAATTTCCCCACTGGACTTGTTGCACAGGTGGCATCCTATCACAGTACCACGCTGGAAGTCACTGAGCTCCTGAGAGCGAGCCATTCTTTCACAGATGTTTGTAGAAACAGTCTGCATGCCTAGGTGATGATTTTATACACCTGTGGCCATGGAGGTGATTGGAACACCAGGTTTATATTATTTGGATGGGTGAGTGAATATTTTTGGCAATACAGTGTATTTGCAGAGCCAGAGAAATCCCTCTGTTGTATAGCTGGTCTCTATGGCATGAATATTGTTATGGATTGGGTGGTTTGCATGTGTGCAGAAATAAGGACAGTCTGGACGCCTTCTCAAACAGAGGACAGTTTTTCATTGTTGAGAGCCTCTTCAGGCATTTCCTCAGAATTTCCCATGAATGCTTGTAAATTAAAAATAAAGATGATTTATTAATTTGATTACTGAAGTGCTCTGTTTATTCAGAATTACACAAGAAACCTAAAAACTCTGAGAGAGCCAGAAAAGAAGTGAAAAACAAGGCCTATGTTTAGTGAGTTTTTTATTTCAAACCATTACCATTACTGAAGCTAGAAAGAGGAATGAAAATGAGGCAAGAAGAGGGTTCTTCTTAGAAGAAAACACCTCCTGGGTCATGGATCAGCAAACCTGAGAACTGAGTCACAGCCATTGATTCCTCAGTTTTCCCTCTGTTCTTATAGGGAGATACACAGAAAGCATATAATCCCATTTCAGCTGCTTTGATACTCAGCTGAGACACAATTCCTACTCCAGCCACCTCCAAACAGATCAGGAGAGTTGTGGAAATGGGCAGTGAAACCCAGACATGCCTAGCAAGAATGTGCAGGAAGAAAAAGCTGCTGTAGAAAATTACGTTAACTAAAAAACCCCCACAGATATTAACCATTCAGCTGCAGTCAAACAATTTCACAAGTAAAACCTGCATATAAAACCCTGTTTCCTCCTCTCCCCATCTTTGCTGCAGGGCTCATCTGAGGCCACAAGCATCCTCTTCACCCCTGGGTGCCTCAGGGCAGAGTCGGGTCAGCGATGGCGTGAGCTGGATCGCAGGTGAAGGACACGGTGATGGCATAGCGTGTGCCCCACGTCACCTTTTCCACACGGTGGATATTCTCCGACCCAGAAGAGAAGAACGAGACTCGACCTGAGCACGGATGGAAAAAGAGAAAAAGAGGGACAAAAGACATGGTTAAAAAAAGTTAACCGGTTCTGGAAATGTGCTGATTTTCTCTGTTTCTGTGACTAAGATTTACCAGTATCATGTCTGAACTGTGTAAGAACTTGTCTCAGTGCATGGTTAAACAAGCTTTTTAAAGTCAAAGAAAGCAGGGACCAAAGTAAAAACAGATCCACTGACATCTCTATAAGCTTCTTTTTTGTTTTTTACATGGATCTAAAAGACTGACATGAAAATGCATTCACCAAAGGAATTCACAGACAACAGAGGTTAAAACATTAATAGTCATTTGTTGAATCTGCAACATTAGGAGGTCATATTTACTGAAATCAAAGCTATTTCAATCAAAAACATCTTAACAGGCCAAGTTCCATGTTAACATAGGAGCCCTTCTTTGATATCACCTTCACTATTCTTGCATCCATTGAACTTGTGAGTTTTTGGACAGCTTCTGCTTGAATTTCTTTGCAGGATGTCAGAATATCCTCCCAGAGCTGCTGTTTTGATGTGAACTGCCTCCCACCCTCATAGATCTTTAGCTTAGCAGCCAATGACACAGAGGGATTCTTTGCAGCATGAGATGGTGCATTGTCATGCATGAAGAAAATTTTGCTACAGACGGCACTGTTCTTCTTTTTGCACCATGGAAGAAAACTCTGATAAAGAAGTGGAAAATAAAAGGTTCTGTTGATACCAAGCCACAGTCAGGTAGACAAACAAAAATTTCAGCCACAACTGCCAGGAAAATTGTTCAAGATGCAACGAAAAACCCTTGGGACAACTTCAGCTGCCATACTGACTTCTCTACAGAAAAGTGGTGAGGCTGTTTAAAGAAGAACAATATGGAGAAACTTGAAGAAAAATGTGCGCCGTGGTGGCATCGCCACAAGAAAGCCACCAGTGCCACAAAACAGCCTGTTTACAATCTGCTTAACAGCACCTGGACCAGCCTCAAAGCTTCTGGAGCAAAATCATTTGGAGTGATGAGACAAAGACCTTGGATTTGTTTTATACATCCATCTGGGAAAGCTTAATTAGGAAATGTTTGAGAAAAGGCAGAGGTCTTGAAAAAAACTTGGAGTATGATTGGGTGAACGTTCTGTCTGTCACATCTCTATGGGCCAATCAGAGCAAAAAAACAAGTGACGTAGCTGCTATCGAGCTGTGCGTGCGCAGCTACTGAGGAATAACGCGAAACATGGCGACTGTAGACATGTAAGTGCTCGACTTTTGTCGTTTTTGAAAAGAAAACAACTCACTGCTGTTCTTTGTTCTTCTTTTAACAACGAATTATTGTCAAGTTCTGATAAAACTGGCAGCATCCACGCTAATCTCTTCCTCCATAACTGCACCAGCTCTTGCTGCTGCTTGATTACGTCAGGACTCCACCGCGCCTTAAAGTACTGCCCCTCGTCACTGATTGGTCCTGTCATCTGTCAGACGGGAGCTTTGTAAGATGGATTCGTCAGTGAGAAAACAAGGAAATGGGTATCCATCTGCTTTGCAAGGTTAAAGATCTTTATGATCACATCCATAAATGTCATGTTTGGAGGGGCATCAACCTTGCCTCTGATGAAAACTACACCATCCCTACTGTGCAGCATGAAGCTGGATCTCTGATGTTTTTGGGGTGTGTGAGCAACAGCAGCACAGGGAACTTGGAAAAAAAGATAGCAACATGAATGCAGCATGTTATCAGAAAATAATGAAGGACAATTTACCGTCATCAGCCTAGAAGCGGCACATGGGACACACTTGGACTTTCCAGTATGACAATGATCCTAAAGACAAGGCCAAATCAAGCTGTCTTTGGCTACAGAAGAAAAAAAAGTGAAGATTCTGGAGTGGCCATCACCGTCTTTGACCTCAATACCATTGAGCCACTTTGGGGAGATTTAAATGTGCAGTTCATGCAGGACAGACCAAGAATTTACAGGAAACACTCTAATGAAATTGTCCCAATTTTTAGATGCAGATTTTGCAGATTGGTGAACCTCTGTCCATATTCACTTCTGGTAGACTCTGCCTCTCTAAAATGCTCCTTTTATACCCAGTCATGTTACTGACCTGATGCCAGTCAACCTAACTAATGCTCCTCCAGCTGTTTTTCATTCATATTATTAACTTTTTCTGGCCTTCTGTGACCCCATCCCAACTTTTTTGAGAAGTGTTGCTGCCATCAAATTCAAAATGAGCTAATATTGTTCTTGAAATGGTAAAATGTTGAAGTTTTATCATCTGATATGCTGTTTATGCTCTGTTGTGAATAAAATATGGGTTTATGACATTTGACAATCACTGACTTCTGTTTTATTTGCATTTCACACAGTGTCCCAAGTTTTTTGGGATTGGGATTGTCAGCCATCCTGTACTGGTTCAGATTGAGATTTTACCGTACAGTCTCAAAACTAGAGATGTCTGAGAAGCGTTGATTTCCTCATACTAATGCCATCTCTGCTTGTAATCATCATTAACTCTTCCCAGTGTCTCACACTAAGGCAAAAAAGAAGCAGAATAATCCCCAAACAGCACGATTATTCCCTCCATCCATGGAAGATAAAAGACGGACATGAGACACTGGTCTCATGTAACCTCTCGCATTGCTCTTCCACAAAGACTGGTTGTTTTTTTAAAAAGAGCGATCCATTTGCTTCCTTGTCAACAAAAAAATCCATCACATATCCGTGCACAGAGCATGCAGCACCTATAAGAAGTATTATACTCCATACCCTTTTATTGATTTTATAATCTAATCTTGGTCAATATAATTTGGCATTTTTAGACCAAAAGAAAAAAGTCAGTAAACAGATATCTACTTAATATTGTCAATTAAATAATAGATGTAATTTAAAATAAGGAACTGATCTAATTCAACAGAGTTCTACTTCTTAATCAGTCTGCATGAGTACTATGGCTTGGGAGAAGACTTATTTTCCAGCAACAGAAATGGAAGATTTATAAAATCAATAAAAGGGTTAAACATCCAGGGGATGAGACATTTTAAAGACACTTTATACCAGAGCCTGAATGTCCTTAGCGGTGTTAAAGATAAGTTCTGGTACTCACAGCACCTTTGGAGTCAACAAGCTCACAGTTCACTTCTACTGAAAGTCTTTTTTTATGATTTAAGATTTTATTTTGGGCTTTATGCCTTCATTTTAGACAAAAGAGAGTGGATAGAGTCAGAAGTGGGTGAGAGGGGTGCAGATGGCCCAGAGCAGGGCTTTTCAATTACAAAATCAACTGGGACAAACAAGAAATGTAGTGGGGCCAGACATGTTCACTGTCCAGTAAGCAGCTGGTAATGTCAGATTTTGAACCAATACAGATCAATTTAATGAAAATATGCATTTTATTCATAGCCTCACTTTTAAATTTGGCAACGGGACAAAAGCACATGAAAAAGTGCTTAAAAACACAACAACAGAGCTGTATTTGGACATAACCTGAGGTAGTAGAAATGTTTTTTTCACTTGAATAAAAATAAAATAAATAGAATGAAAAAATTAAATAAAATTCTGTACATAATAACTTTGTACTCAGGCATATTTTAAAGTGCATAAAACCTAAATTTGCACCGTAGTTGCTACAGTTGAAAAGGATATGTATTACACTGTATTATTTTGGGCTACTCCTAGCCACGCTTCAAAACAACACAGTGCCTTGTAGGTAGACTGTTGCTAGCAGTGTTAATTTTGGCAGCTATTTTTAATTTTAGTCTTAGTTTTAGTCTTTAAATTAAACGTATTTTAGTTTTAGTCACATTTTAGTTCTTCCTACCCTTTTTAGTTTTAGTCTAGTTTTAGTCCATAAAAAGTCCTCACATCTTAGTCTTTATTTTTAGTCCAAGCATTTATTTTCTTGCTTAAATCTGGTACCAAATCATGGTAGTGTGTTCTCTGCTAAACCTGGGGTCCCTGCTTTCTACAGCTGAGAGGCAGAATAGATACAGATGCATTGTTTTTTGACAGATTTACCCACAGTGGAGAAACATCACAGATTTTGAATGTCCTACAAAAACTACATTACATTTTAGTCTAGTTTTAGTCATCTTGACGAAAACTAAACTTAGTTTTTGTCAGTTCTAGTCATCACAAATCTATTTTTGTTAGTCTTAGTCTAGTTTTTGACATGGAAAAAAGGCTGTTGATGAATAGTTCTAGTCATAGTTTTAGTCGACGGAATTAACACTGATTGCTAGACCATGCGGATGTTGCATTCAGGGTCTGAAATACTGGGTGAATTTATGACTACTAGCAAAACAGGTTGCTCTCTGCAACTCTGGCATGACCGCAGGCTTGGCCACTTAGGGGGTTGGTTCTGGGCCGCATGTGGCCCCCGGGGCCTCTAATTGAATAGTCCTGACCTAGAGGTTTAAAGTTCACCCCATGGGGTTCGGATCAGGCCTGTGGCCCGTTCCCTCATGTCTCTCCCCACTCTCTCGTCCCTGTTTCTGACTCTATCCACTGTCCTCCTCTATTAATAAAGGCACAAAAAGCCCAAAATAAATCTTTAAGAAGAAGTGGGGGGGGGGGGGTCACATGCAGATTTAAACTGAACATGTCTAATGAGACATGTGAACTAACCCCTGAGCCCATTCTATCTCAGACCTTAAGGCAAAACTAAAGCAAAAGCTCTGTTGTTTTCACTCCAGTCTTTTAATTGCTGCCTTGTGATTTAAAGGCAGCAGCCTATTTTTTTCCATTATAAAAGTTTTAGAGCTGAGAGCTTCTTCAAATTAAAGTCTATAAAGTTGTTTTTTTTTCTGGTATTAATTCAAGACTCTACCTGGCCAGTGGCTCCTTTTTGACAGAAGCTGTTATTACTAACAGAAATCCTCCTCTTTTATCAGTGAGTTGTCGTTTTGATGAGACGCTCTGTCTTTTCAGTCGAACCCCTGGAGGCTTGTTCTTACCTCTGCAAAGCACCTCATGTTCAGACAGATAGCACTTTTTCCTGCAGTGGAGCCCATTGGAGGGTAAGGGTGTTATCGGGACAGGGCAGCAGGGTTGGGAAAAACAAGGTAAGGCTGGACAGACTGAAGTACTAAACTACACCAGCTCCTGGCTAAAAGAAAAACCCTGCACAGAGATGCCATGATGGTTCTGAGGTGGCGTGATAAGCGCTGAAATAATCGCTCAATTTTTAAGTTAAAAATATGGTCAATCTAATTTGACAGAAAATACAATTTTCATCACAAGAGGGTAAATAAGCTCATTCTTGAAAAGGCTGAACTGAGCCTTGAGCAGAAAAGCATGCATATTAAACAGCTGTGCTTGTGGTAGGGAGAGAACTCTAAAGGAGGAGCAGACGGACAAAGATGGAGGTCTGGAGAGAGAGATATCGAGTGGCAACAAGGACATGCTCAGATTATTCAAGTGTTTTGGTGAGTGCTGTTTTTGTTCTGTTGATTGTCTGATTTCAACATTTTCTAAAGTTTTTCTTGAAATAGCACACAGACGGAGCTTGAAGAGGTTGCCTGAGGCTTACCTCTATTTATCAGCAGCTTTGCTTGGCTTGGTCGACTAATGAGCAAATATGATTTAGCAGAAATCTGCTCCTTTATCAACACAATCTGCTCCTTCATTCATATTTACAGCTCCACTGCAGATGCTGCATGATTCAAGGGATGTATAAACTAAAAGTTTGATGACTCTTGTTTTATTACTAAGCTCTGATTCCAAAAAAGTTGGGGCGCTGTGGAAAATGTGATTGTCCAATCTCATCAACCCATATTTTGTTTACAACAGAATATATAAACAACATATCAGATGTTACACTCAGACTTTTTACCATTTCATGAAAAATATTTTAATTTGATGGCAGCAACACATCTCAAAAAGTCGGGATGGCGCCATGTTTACCATGGTGTAGCATCTTCTTTTAACAAGTCCATAAACGTTTGGGAGGTTAGGAGACTGGATGCTGGAGTTTTAGGAGAAGCATGTTGTCCCATTCTTGACTGATAAAGGATTCTAGCTGTTAAACAGTCCTGTGTCTTTTTTTTAATCCGGATTTTTTCTACTATAATGTTTAAAATATTTTTTGTTGATGAAAGGCCTGGACTGCAAGTGACTAGTTCAGGACCAGGACTTTTCTCCTGTGAAGCCATGCTGTTGTGATGAGTGTGGTATGTGGTTTAGCATGGTCTTGCTGAAATACACCGCGATCCAGATTACTATGCAAATTGGATTTTAGTGTCATAAACATTAATTTTTTTGTTTTTCAGTTAAACTCATGCATAGTTTTGTGTCTCAGGGCTCTGTGGATCACTGAAATCAATCTCAGACACCTGTGATCATTAGTTTACCAGGTGAGCCCAATTAAAGGAAAACTACTGAAGAAGGACGTTCCAGGTTATTAATCAGGACACAGGTTTCAGCAATATGGGAAAGAAAAAGGATCTCTGCTGCTGAAAAGCCTTAAATAGAGCAATGCCTTGGACAAGGTATGAAAACATGAGATATTTCAGGAAAACTTCAGCGTGATCATCGTACTGTGAAGAAAACTGTGGCTGATTCAGAGCACAGACGCGTTGGTGCAGATAAAGGCATAATGAGGAAGGTTTCTGACAGATAAATTCATGGGATTAAGAGAGCAGCTGCTAAAATGTCATTACAAAGCAGCAAACATCTGAAGCTGCTGGTGCCTCTGGAGTCCCACCAACCTCAAGGTGTCGGATCCTCCAGAGGCTTGCAGTCGTGTATAAACCTACTATTCAGCCCCCCCTAACCAATGCTCACAAGCAGAAACGGTTGCAGTGGGCCCAGAAATACATGAAGACTCATTTCAAACAGTCTTGTTTACTGATGAGTGCCGTGCAACCCTGGATGGTCCAGATGGAGGAGTAGTGGATGGTTGGTGGATGCCACCATGTACCAACAAGGCTGTGATGTCAGCAAGGAGGGGGCGGAGTCATGTTTTGGGCCAGAATCATGAGGAGAGAGCTGGTAGGCCCCTTTAGGGTCCCTGAAGGTGAGAAAATGACCTCGGCAAAGTATATAGAGTTTCTGACTGACCACTTTCTTCCATGATACAAAAAGAAGAACCGTGCCTTCTGTAGCAAAATGATTTTCATGCATGACAATGAACCATCTCATGCTGCAAAGAATCCCTCTGTGTCATTGGCTGCTAGGGGCATAAAAGGAGAGAAACTCATGGTGTGGCCCCCATCCTCCCCTGACCTTTAACCCTACTGAGAACCTTTGGAGCATCCTCAAGCTAAAGATCTATGAGGGTGGGAGGCAGTTCACATCAAAACAGCAGCTCTGGGAGGATATTCTGACATCCTGCAAAGAAATTCAAGCAGAAACTCTCCAAAAACTCACAAGTTCAATGGATGCAAGAATAGTGAAGGTGATATCAAAGAAGGGCTCCTATGTTAACATGGAACTTGGCCTGTTCAGATGTTTTTGATTGAAATAGCTTTGATTTCACTAAATATGACCTCCTAATGCTGCAAATTCAACAAATAACCATTTTCAGTTCTTTACAACCTATAAAATATTTTGAAACTCTGCTTTGCAGAATAATGTGGAACAGTGCATTTTGAGTTTTTGTAGTTGTAGTACTTACTTTTCCAGCCTTCTGTTGCCCTGTCCCTATTATTTTGAGGTGTGTGATTTCCATCAAATTCAAAATGAGCTAATATTTGCATGACATTGTAAAAAGTCTCAGTTTTGACATCTGATATGTTGTTTTTGTTCCATTGTGAATAAAATATGGGCTCCAACTTTCTTGGAGTTGGAGTTGTAGTTCCTTTTCCCTTTTGTTTTGTTGTGTTACTTCATGACAAGAAGACCAATGAAAAGTTTGGATCATTATGGCCTGCTATGTTTGCTCTGCTCTCAGGAACACTGATGACTTGTTTGTCTCTGTGCACAGCGTTTGTGTGGGAGGATAATCCCTGGCCAGGCATTCGAGGATGTCAGTGGAAAGCAGAGCTCAAGTTAAAGAATGAAATTCTCACAGAAAACCTAAAGAATAAGAGGTAATGGGAACGTTAATGAATGCACAGAAAACGAGCATGAGCAGCAAGACAATGTGAGGTGGTGTGGTTTGTGTATTTCATTAAAGAGGAGAACGTTTTTCAGTGCTTCAATTATCCACACAGCTTTAGATAAGTGCACAATGAAATAATCTTTGAAAATAATCCATGCATTTGTCAATATAAACATTCCCAGTGGTTATTGTGCAGGGCCAACACTTTCTGTAAAGTCAGCAGCACAGATTAGTGGCAGCACAATAAAGGGATATTCACGGGGGAATTCTTCAGGGTTCACACTCTGCCAGGAATCGATTCCCAGTGCATTTATAGACATTATTCAAAAAGACAGATACTTTCTTCCATGAGTGCACAGTGAAGTTAGGTCAGAGAAGCTGAGATCAGTCCTAACATGTTTGGACGCTGAGGTCTGTCAGCAGCAGAAAATGAACTCAATCAACTCAACACACTCTGAGCTTTCTATTCTCTAAGAATGTGTGCATGTTTACGGGTATTAAGAGGTGATAGATTCAGGTCAAAATCTCCAGTGAGAGTGCAAAGGATTTAAAACACACCTATTATGTTGAATACATGCATAGTGACTGCCCTCTACTGGCCAAAACCCAGCTACTGCAGTAGAATGTTTCTGTTCATTGATCTGGAGGCACACTCACACCTACGCTCACCAACTAACCATTGAGTAGGATCAATCGTGTTTATTCCTATAAACCATCAAACCCTCTCCAAATTTTACCAGGGTACACGGTATTACCACCTGGTGTTTAAAAGACACACTGTCCTTGTCAGCGTGCATGTGCAAGCACAGTGAACAGAGCGTGCCTCCCTCGCCGTTTCATTAAACCCTTTAAACAAAAAGCTTCGGGTCTAGGAGTAACGTCTATAAGGCAAGATTAACAGGAGCGCTGGGACTGATTTATAGTTAAAGAATTGTTCTTACACAGTAAGTAAACTGAGAAGTTCCTCTCTGTTTCCTCTCCGTCTGTGGCACATAGCAGAAATATTCCGATACCATTTTTTCCTTCCTGATCCAGTGTGAGCTTTCTGGACTAACTGTGAAGACTAGCAAATTATTTTAGACCTATATTTGACTCAACAAATAGAATCATAATGTTCAGCATTTCTGTGAGCGTAAAGTTGTTTTTATGCTGATTATTGAGTTTTACTGCTAAATAATAAAATGACAATAATACAGGGGGCTGCATCACAGGCTCTGTATCTCTCTCTCCATTATGCTCTACCCAGGCAGCATCACGTGATTACAAAACAGCCTGCCATTGGCTGACAGACCCTTACAAAGAGTAAACAATATGGCGGGTTAGCATTCAAGTTAGCATTCAAGCTAGCAGTAAAAAATTATCCTAATTCGATTTAAAAGGATAATTAGACGTGCAATATCAGGTTTACTGATGTGGATTTAATCATTAAAGTCCCCAAAAGTCACACGAGTTGAAGACTCGCTGAAAACGCTGCTGTAAGAGATTTAAAGGCGTCAACAGCGCCAATGGGAAAGCACAACGGCTAGCTTCAAAAAGAACGAAGAGCCAACTATTTATGGTGCAAAAGTTATTTAACTTTTAATAAACTGACTTTTTGTCATGTACGACAGCGCTGGTCTGGAAGACGTTTTTAACGATCACATTCAGAGAAAAACTGTCACTCAGACACCAATCTTTGCTGCTGCAGTGGCTCCTTTGTTTTGTCTTGATTTCCGGTTTAAAACGCTAACAGTTAGCATGGCTAAACAAAGCAAAATATAAAGCTAAACCAAACTGTATCGGATCAGTGCATAAACTCGTGTACTTGCCGATACCAATACCTTCATTTGAAGCAGTATCAGACGTATTGGTATCATAATTGGAACAACCCTCGTACATACTTTAGCTCTTGTCCTCTCTCTTCCCTCTATGGGATTTTTCTGATTCTTGAAGGAATTGTGGACAGGCCAGCAGCACATATTTTTCTTAGAAAAGTCTTAAAAGGGATTTTTGCATAATGTCCCCTTTAAGGGAACATGCCCATACTGCCTTCAATTAAATGCTGTTAATCTGCATATTCAACATGGATTTTCAGAATCTCTGCGTGATGCAGGCGGGGTTTGATGCATGTGTTGCGGGTGCATGTAGTGGGTAGGTGCAGGATTAAGGGAATCGTGCAGCAGAGTGTAGTCTTACATAAGTGAGGATGAAAAAGGTAGACAAGAGTGAAAACAATGCACTGATGAATTGTTAAAAAAAGGATGGTGGTACCTAAATGTAACTCGTTCTTGGTCTGGAATAATGTGATATCAGTGCATCCCTACTTGACTTCTCATGAGCGCTACAGTAGTCTGACATTTTTGGTTTATTTCATCAGACACATGGCTGCCAACCAATGCAATGGAGCTACTTTCATTTTCCAGAAGATAGTAAGGAGGCTCTGTACTCCCACACATACTTTCTCTTCAAATGCTTCCAGTGCTGCCTTTCTTAGTGACGTTGAGATACTGTGATGTTTTGTTCCTTTACATGCTTTATTATTTTTCATTAAATAAACTCTAGTGGTTAAAAATGTTCAGATATTTGGGTCTGTGATTCAGGAGGTGGAGTAGGTCCCAAGGCTATAATTCAGAACCACTGAATTGACATTGCTGCACTGCTTAGTGTTTAAATTTTCCTCAAAGCAAAAGATTTATAATTAACTGTGTTAAAATCAGAGTTTCTGTTTCATGTTTAAGTGCTATAGGGGAGTTGAGAAAGATGTAATATTTCCTTCTTCGAGACTGTTGAATGAGAACTTTTATCAACACGAGTGTAACAGAGGAACGACTGCAAGTGGCTGAAAAATTATTTATCTGTGATTTCAGCTCTCTAGAGAAAACTCACAGTAGATGATTCAGGGTTCACGGAAAGTTGATAGCAGTTAAAATTGGGTCAACATTACTTCTGTGGTAAAATACGTATGCATTATACAGAACTGTAGACTGATTAAAACAGTGCTTGGGTTGAAAGTGCCAGAGGATACTCCAGTGATCACAGGACTGCAAAAACTAAGGCTTGTTTAAAAGATTTGCACATACGTTTATTTCTCTAACATTTTAATTTGGTATTATATTTTGTCACGTATCACTAAATAAAAAAAAAAAAAAAATGCAGGTATGAGAAAGCACTAAGTTTCTGCCTCATTCAATATCTCCATAAATGTTTCTTAAATCTGCTCTGAACGAGATCCAAAGAAAAGTCAGCGATTTTAAACTTTTATTTAATTGTCGAACTGTTTGCACAGGTGTTCATCGACTGATGAATGCCTGCCTGTGCTGCAGTCAGACACACGGCGGTTTTTCTCTGACCAAAGGTCGGCAACCTCGTGAACTAGAGGTGTGTCTGGAGCGCTGCATCGCTCCACGCAGCCCTGGGGAGCTCGGACAAGAGGGCACAAGATCAAGGAGAACTAAGAGTTCATGTGGGAACAGTATGTCAACAGAGGATTATTTGGCCATTTTCAACTGTCATTCATTTAGACATGATTCAGTGATTTTATTGCCTCTACCATGAATGGTTATATTAAGAAGTTAAAAGGTTAAAGGTAACGTGTTACTGTATTTTATAAGGCCCTTAATCTGAGTTCCTCTCTTACCTCCCAGGACACTAAATAAGCGTATGGGAGAGATTTGGACATCTGTATTGATGACACAGTGTGGCA